>NW_022630125.1:216529-276776 GCF_010909765.2 Amblyraja radiata | reverse complement strand
GGGGAGACCAGCGATCGATCGCCCGTTCACACACTAGTTTAGTTCAGAGATACAGCGCGGAAACAGGAGGCAAAAGTCGGTCATCTTGAAACAGGCCCCAAACTCTCGCCCTCCTCTCCCTGCTTCAACTATTCCCTTTTTACTTCAGAGATACAGCGCGGAAACAGGCCCTTCCCCACCGAGTCCGTACTAGCCCGACCAGCGATCGCCCCGTTCACACACTAGAAACAAAGACAATAGGTGCAGGAGTAGAGGCCATTCGGCCCTTCGAGCCTGCACCATTCGCCATTCAATATGATCATGGCTGATCATCCAACTCAGTATCCTGTACCTGCCTTCTCTCCATATCCCCTGATCCCTTTAGCCACAAGGGCCACATCTAACTCGCTCTTAAATATAGCCAATGAACTGTGGACTCAACTACCTTCTGTGGCAGAGAATTCTGTCGCGTTATTCTTATAATAAGGCTGGTACAACGACGTAATCGGAGTCTGTCTTTATTTAGCAACTCTGTACAGCAACAGCAGGCTCGTGTGCAGGTCCGGGCCTCTCCTCAGCCCAACATCCGGTTCCGCCCCACAGCGCCCTCTTCAGGCCGGATGCCGTCACTGCAGCCTGTCCTTACACTATTATTCCATAATACCACATCTCCCTTTCTTTGAGAACAAAGGGTGGACTACCTTTATCTCTGCAGGTCTTAAGGGGTTTATTCTGCCCTTTTGCTGGAAGACCTGTCCCTGATCTGTTCCTGTTTCAAGCATGCAAACTAGAAATAAAATAACTTATGCGTTACCATACTGTGAACTATTACTTTAGCAGGCTGTGTTCTTCAAAACTTAAACTCTCAGGTTTCAGGTAAATGTAACAGGTTTACAGAACAATTTCACATCACATTTCACTCTCTTTTTCTTTACTGGATCAATGAATCACCAATCCAGTCTCTTCGGCTTTCTAACCTCTCTCCCACACCTGGTCCGCACAGTCTCTGTGGTGGGGCCCTCTCTGCTGGGTGATGTTGTCACTGGTGGAGCTGGCTCTGGTGTAGGTGAATCTTCTCCCACTGGTGGCTCATCAGCGTCGACTACCCCACTGTTGGTCTGCAGCGGCACCAAGCGATGCCGGTTCCTCCTCAGTGTGCCCTGAGGCACCTGGACGATATAAGAGCGAGGGGTATTGTGTGTAGATAGCACTGTGCCCTGGACTCGTGCATCGGTGATCCACACATCCTCCCCAGGTACGAGTGGCTCCAGATTTCTCGCTCCGTGCCTCTTGTCGAAGGATCTTGCGTCGTTCCGCCTCTTCTCCCTTTCTTTGGCCCCCAGCGCGTTGTAGTCAGGCAAAACTGGATTCAGCAGGGTTGGAAGGGCAGGAACTGTAGTGCGGAGGTGGCGCCCCATCAACAGCTCGGCCGGGCTATAGCCGTTCTGTAGAGGGGTTGCTCTGTAGGCCAGCAATGCAAGATATGGGTCTGACGCCTTTGTTAGCAGGTTTTTCACGGTTTGTACAGCGCCTTCCGCCTCCCCATTGGTCTGAGGAATTGAATTGAATTGAATTGAATTGAATTCCTTTTATTTGTCATCCAGACCGAAGTCTGAACGAAATTTAAGCAGTCATTACATATAATACAATACAATAAAAAACAACAATAAACACATATTAACATCCACCACAGTGAGTCCACCCAACATCTCCTCACTGTGATGGAGGCAAAAGTCTTAGGGCTGCAGTCTCTTCCCTCCTCTTCTCCTTCTGCGCTGAGGCGATACCCCCCGGGCGATGTTCCTCGCGGCTCAAACACCGCGGCCCGGGGTAGTCGAAGCTGCCGCTCACCAGACCTGCTGACGCAGCCGCTGGCCCGCGGCCGAACCCCCGGTCTCAGGCCACCGCCACCAGAACTGCCGTCCCAGCCCCCGGAGCATCGTTCCAGCCCCGAGCCGGGCCGTCCTCACGGGAGCGAGCTCAGTGCGAGTCCTGGCAGGCTCTGCCTCCTGAGCCTCGAGGTCGCCAGCTCCGCCACTAGGCCTCAGCGCAGACGGAGGCAGAGAAGGGGAATACGACAAAAAAGTCGCATTCCCCCCCAGGGAGAGACAGCAAGCCCCGTTTCAACCCCCCCCCCCAAAACACAAACTAAAAACCAAAACTAGACTAACCAAAACGAAAATAAACAAACCAAAAAACACAAAACTAACAGGACTGCCGGAGAGCCGCTGCAGCCAGAGCCGCGCCGCCACAAGGCCTGGGGCTGCTCGTGATGTGCACAAAGCCATACTCTGCTGCAAAGGCTTTAAAGTGGCTACCTGAGAACTGGGGCCCATTGTCACTTTTAAGAAATTCACAAATTCCATGACGGGAAAACATGGATTTCAGGTGCACCACCACATCTGTTGACCTTGTGGGTGACAGCATCGCAACTTCCACATACCTTGAGAAATAATCTACTACTAGTAGATAAGTCTTGTCTTTCAGCGTGAACAGGTCAGCTCCCAAGGTTTGCCAAGGCCTGTCTGGCATCTCCGTTGGCATCAGCGGCTCTTTGACGTTCCTTCTCCCTTGGATGCAGGTTCTACATTTCAGCACCATGTCATGCAGCTGGCTGCTGAGTCCTGGCCACCATACCGTCTGTTTGGCCTGGCCCCTGCACTTTGTCACCCCCAGGTGTCCCTCATGTAGTGTCTGCAGCACATCACCTTGTAAGGCTGATGGGATGACGAGCCTCGTGCCCCGCAGCAGCAGCCCATCGTGCACAGTCAGCACTGCTCTATCAGCCCAGTAATGTCTCAGCACTCCCTGCAGTTGGCTTTTGTCGGGCCAGCCGTCTGTGCAGTACTCCATCAGTGCAGAGCATGTGCTGTCTGCCTGCAGGTGCTCACGTAGGCTGCTCAGATAATCTCCACTGACAGGAATGTTGCTGATGACCGAGTCTACATAGATGTTGGTGTCCTCTAATAGGCTTGTGTCTGTGTGTGTTCTTGCGGCTATCAGAGGAGCACGAGATAAGGTGTCGGCTGTCCACAGGCTTTTGCCAGGGACATGCTCGACTGTATAGTTGTACCTCATGAGTCTCATCCTAAATCTTTGGATTCTTCGTGGGAGGTCATCCAAAGCTTTCCCTCCCAGCAGACTCACCAACGGCTTATGGTCAGTTTCCAGCTCGAATGGTCTTCCCAGGATGAAACAGCTGAACCTTTCACATGCCCACGTTGCAGCCAATGCCTCCTTCTCTACTTGAGCATAGCGCTGCTCTGTTGGTGTCATTGACCTGGACGCATATGCCACAGGTGACCACATGGCATCGCTCTTCTGCAGCAGGACTGCCACCAGGCCAAAGGAAGAGGCATCAGCAGAGATCTATAGAGCACTGTTTGGGTTGTATAATGTGAGAACTGGTGTGGATGACAGCTCTATTTTTAACTGATCAAAGGCTGCCTGCTGCTCTGTCCCCCAGTACCAGTGGTTCTTCTTGGACAGCAGGTCTCGTAGCACTTTGTCTTTTTCAGCCAGGTTAGGCAAGAAGCGGCCCAGCAGCCGCAGGTTCGTGTGCCTACCCGGGCATCTCCTCACTCCCCAACTCCCCGGTGCCGACATCACATCCGGCTACCACACAGTGAAGGCATTCCTTACACTATTATTCCATAATGCCACATCTCCCTTTCTTTGAGAACAAAGGGTGGACTACCTTTGTCTCTGCAGGTCTTAAGGGGTTTATTCTGCCCTTTTGCTGGAAGACCTGTCCCTGATTCACGCATGCAGAATAGAAATACAAAACTTACGCGTTACCATGCTGTGAACTATTACTTCAGCAGGCTGTGTTCTTCAAAACTTAAACTCTCAGGTTTCAGGTAAATGTACCAGGTTTACAGAACATTTTCACATTCACATTTCACTCTCTTTTACTTTACTGTGAAAACAGATCATTAAATCACCAATCAAGTCTCTTCGGCTTTCTAACCTCTCTCCCACACCTGGTCCACACAGTCTCTGTGGTGGGGCCCTCTCTGCTGGGTGATGTTGTCACTGGTGGAGCTGGCTCTGGTGTAGGTGAAACTTCTCCCACCGGTTGCTCCTCAGTGTCGACTACCCCACTGTTGGACTGCAGCGGCACCAAGTGATGCCGGTTCCTCCTCAGTGTGCCCTGAGGCACATGGACGATATAAGAGCGAGGAGTATTGTGTGTAGATAGCACTGTGACCTGGACTCGTGCATCGGTGATCCACACATCCTCCCCAGGTACGAGTGGCTCCTGATTTCTCGCTCCGTGCCTCTTGTCTTTGGCCCCCAGCGCGTTGTAGTCAGGCAAAATTGGATTCAGCAGGGTTGGAAGGGCAGGAACTGTAGTGCGTAGGCGGCGCCCCATCAACAGCTCGGCCGGGCTATAGCCGTTCTGTAGAGGGGTTGCTCTGTAGGCCAGCAATGCAAGATATGGGTCTGACGCCTTTGTTAGAGATTTGAGTATAGGAGCAAAGAAATCCTTTTACAGTGTATATGGCCCTAGTGAGACCGCACCAGGAGTATTGTGAGCAGTTTTGGTCTCCAAATTTTAGGAAGAGCATTCTTTCTATTGAAGGAGTGCAGCGTAGGTTTACAAGGTTAATTCCAGGGATAGCAGGGCTGTCCTATGCTGGGAGAATTGAGCGGCGGGGCTTGTACACTATGGAGTTTAGAAGGATGAAAGGATATCTTATTGAAACATATAAGTTTATCATTGGTTTGGACACGCTAGAGGCAGGAAACATGTTCCCGATGTTGGGGAATCCAGAACAAGGACCACAGTTTAAGAATAAGGGGTAAGCCATTTAGAAAGGAGACTAGGAAACACTTTTTCTCACAGTGAATTGCTGAGGGCGGTTCTCTGGATAATTTCAAGAGAGAGCTAGATATTATAACTGGATATGGGGAGAAGGCAAGAACGCGGTACTGATTGAGGATGATCAGCCATGATCACATGATCGAAGGGACGAATGGCCTACTGCTGCACCTATTGTATATTATCTGCCTTCATCACCTCTGCGCAGGAACGACCAAAAGACTCACATCACTCAGAGAACAGTAACATTGCCGCCTCAGAATTGTCCTAAACCTAAATAACCATTTAATAATTACAGCACGGAAACAGGTCATTTCGGCCCAACAAGTCCGTGCCGAACAACTTTTTTCCCTTACTCCCACCTGCCTGCACTCATGCCATAACCCTCCATTCCCTTCTCATCCATATGCCTATCCAATTTATTTTAAATGATACCAACGACCCTGCGTCCACCACTTACAATGGAAGCTCATTCCACACCGCTACCACTATCTGAGTAAAGAAGTTCCCCCTCATGTTACCCCTAAACTTCTGTCCCTTAATTCTGAAGTCATGTCCTCTTGTTTGAATCTTCCCTATTCTCAAAGGGAGAAGCTGATCCACATCAACTCTGTCTATCCCTCTCATCATTTTAAAGACCTCTATCAAGTCTCCCCTTAACCTTCTGCGCTCCAGAGAATAAAGACCTAACTTATTCAACCTTTCTCTGTAATTTAGTTGTTGAAACCCAGGCAACATTCTAGTAAATCTCCTCTGTACTCTCTCTATTTTGTTGACATCCTTCCTATAATTGGGCGACCAAAATTGTACACCATACTCCAGATTTGGTCTCACCAATGCCTTGTACAATTTTAACATTACATCCCAGCTTCTATACTCAATGCTCTGATTTATAAAGGCTAGCATACCAAAAGCTTTCTTTACCACCCTATCTATATGAGATTCCACCTTCAAGGAACTATGCACGGTTATTCCCAGATCCCTCTGTTCAACTGTATTCTTCAATTCCCTACCATTTACCATGTACGTCCTATTTTGATTTGTCCTGCCAAGGTGTAGCACCTCACATTTATCAGCATTAAACTCCATCTGCCATCTTTCAGCCCATTCTTCCAAATGGCCTAAATCACTCTGTAGACTTTGGAAATCCTCTTCATTATCCACAACACCCCCTATCTTGGTATCATCTGCATACTTACTAATCCAATTTACCACACCTTCATCCAGATCATTGATGTACATGACAAACAACAAAGGACCCAACACCGATCCCTGAGGCACCCCACTAGTCACCTGCCTCCAACCCGACAAACAACCATCCACCATTACCCTCTGGCTTCTCCCATTCAGCCACTGTTGAATCCATCTTGCTACTCCTGCATTTATACCCAACAGTTGAACCTTCTTAACCAACCTTCCATGAGGAACCTTGTCAAAGGCCTTAATAAAGTCCATATAGACAACATCCACTGCTTTACCCTCGTCAATTTCCCTAGTAACCTCTTCAAAAAATTCAAGAAGATTAGTCAAACATGACCTTCCAGGCACAAATCCATGCTGACTGTACCTAATCAGACCCAGTTTATCCAGATGCTTATATATATTATCTCTAAGTATCTTTTCCATTAATTTGCCCACCACTGAAGTCAAACTAACAGGCCTATAATTGCTAGGTTTACTCTTAGAACCCTTTTTAAACAATGGAACAACATGCGCAGTACGCCAATCCTCGGGGACTATTCCCGTTTCTAATGACATTTGAAATATTTCTGTCATAGCCCCGGCTATTTCTACACTAACTTCCCTCAATGGCCTAGGGAATATCCTGTCAGGACCTGGAGACTTATCCACTTTTATATTTTTCAAAAGTGTCAGTACTTCTTTTACTTTGAATCTCATAGTATCCATAGCTACTCTACTAGTTTCCCTTACCTCACATTATTCAATATCCTTCTCCTTGGTGAATACCGAAGAAAATAAATTGTTCAATATCTCCCCCATCCCTTTTAACTCTGCAGATAGCTGTCCACTCTGTTTCTCCAATGGACCAATTTTATCCCTCGTTCTCCTTTTACTATTAATATAGCTGTAGAAACCCTTTGGATTTACTTTCACCTTACTTGCCAAAGCAAACTCAAGTCTTCTTTTAACTTTTCTAATTTATTTCTTAAGATTATTTTTACATTCCTTATACTCCTCAAGCACCTCGTTTACTTCATGCTGCCTATAATTATTGTAGATCTCCCTCTTTTTCCGAACAAGATGTCCAATTTCCCTTGATAACCAGGGCTCTTTCCAATTTTTACTGTTTCCTTTCAACCGAACAGGAATATAAAGATACTGTACTCTTAAAATGTCCCCTTTAAATGTCCTCCATTTTTCTTCTACATCCTTCCCATAAAACAAAATGTCCCAGTTCACTGCTTTTAAATCATTTCGCATCTCATCAAAGGTAGCCTTTCTCCAATCGAAAATCTCAACCCTAGGTCCAGTTCTGACCCTCTCCATAATTATATTGAAACTAATGGTATTGTGATCACTGGACCCGAAGTTCTCCCCAACGCATACCTCCGCCACCTGTCCCGTCTCATTTCCTAACAGGACATTTCCTAAATAAAATGGCGAATCATGCAGCACCTCTCCCTCTTATTTTTTTCTCTCCATATTTATTGCTGTCACTCTTACTGAATAGTTCCTCTCCCTCCTGTGGGGTAATACTGGTGGAATGACACTGTGGAGTAGTACTGATGGAATGACACGCCTTGGGGGCGTACTGAAGGGGTGACACTGGGGTAGTACATTTGACGTTCCAACGGGGTCGGGTAGTACTGATGGAGTAATGCACTGTGTGGTAGTACTGATGGAGTAATGCACTGTGTGGTAGTACTGATGGAGTAATGCACTGTGTGGTTGTACTGATGGAATTACACCCTGTGGGGTAGTATTGATGGAATGACTCACTGGGGGGGAGCATTGATGGAGTGACATACTATGGTGCATTACTGATGGAGTGACACACTATGGCGCATTACTGATGGAGTGGCATATTATGGGGTGGTACACATGTAGTAATGATGAGGTGCTAATTGTATGGTGGAACAAATGGTGTGACACTGTATGGTAAATAGACACAAAATGGTGGAGTAAATCAGCGGGACAGGCAGCATCACTGGAGCGAACGAATGGGCGACGTTTCGGGGAGAGAACCTTTTTCAGACTAATGTCATAAGAGTGGGATGGACAGAGTAGAATGTAATCGGAGACAGTAAGACTGTTGGCGGGCTGGGTAGGGGAAGAGGATGGAGAAAGATGGAAAGCAAGGGCTACTTGAAGTTACATAAGTCAATGATCATACCACTGGGGTGTTAGCTACCCAAGCGAAATATGAGGTGCTGTTCCTCCAATTCGCGCTGTGCCTCATTCTGAGGATGGAGGAGGCCCAGGACACCACGCTCTGTGGTTGTCCTGATGGAGTGGCATAGTTTGGTGTAGTGCTGATGGAGCAATACAATGTGGAGTAGTATTGATGGGCTGACACACTGTGGGGTAGTACTGATGTATGACATATTCTGGGGTAGTGCTGAGGAGGGATACACTTTGGTGTAGTAGTGTTGGAGTGGCATGTGTCGGGTAATACCGCTGGAACGATAACCTGACAGGTAGTTCTGTTGGTGACACATTGTGGGGAGGTTCTGATGGAGTAACAGACAGTGGGATAGTACTGATGGAGTGACACACTGTGGTGGTACTGATGAAATGATCCACTGTGGGGCAGTACTGATGGAGTGACACCCTGTGGGTGGTACTGATGGAGAGACACTGCGGAGCAGTACTCATGGAGTGACATAATCTGGGGTAGTACTAATAGTGGCAGATTTTCATATCGGTTCAAGGATTATTTCCTTTAGTCATTATGATGGAAGACAGGGATTCAGGAGATAATATGAACGCACTCACGAGCATTCCACGAGACATTCAATGCCGTCGAAAGGTAAAGCTTCCAAACAGTCTCTTGGTTAAAAGTAATATTATTGTAGTAGCAATAACAGTAAGATATTCATCCAAACTTCTGCTTTTATAAGTACACTAGGAAGGGACCCGTTGGCTCCCAGCTTGACACGGGAGGGCTGGTCCCCTAACGCTATATTCCACCTCTCCACCAATTACAATATTGGCCAGTGTGGGGGGGGGGAGGTTCTTCCGGAGCACTAACTTCGGTTTTGTGGGCCGAAGGCTCGTTTACAGATTGCGAGTATCGACATTGTGGGCCGAATGGATTCTTGGGCTGGCAGCTCAGTCACTCAGGCCTGGTGGGCTGGCAGCTCAGAAACTCGGGCCTGGTGGGCTGGCAGCTCAGAAACTGCCAGATATTCTGCTGAAAGCAGGTGACAGAGTCTCTGTGATAGAGAGCACGGGGAGACGGTGGACAATCGATTTTAGACATTTTCATCTTTTTTACAGATCACAGCAATGAATGAGGAAAGGCTATCCTTGCGTGGATCTCTGGAGCGCTAGTATGGGTGTTGTGGGGTGAAGGGACTGCTTTCCAGAGGACTAATATGGACATTGTGGACTGAATGGATTCTTGGACTTGCAGTTCACTAAGTCGTGACTGGTGGGCTGGCACGTCAGTCACTGCCAGCTGGTGTGGTGGTAATTCAATCAGTTACCTCTCCCTCATTCACCCCCCAACTCGGCTCCATGCACCCCCCCCACCCCACGTAGTCAGTCCATCTCCCCTAAACCTCCCCCCATGCACTCTCAGTGGCTCTCCGACAGCGCATCCAATCCTGCATATTTGATACCCATTGCGATGAAGAACGCGCAGACATGGCAAGTGGAAAAAGGATTTATTCAAGATCCAAATGCGAACGAGTCTTAAAACATTGCAATTCCAACCTCACATCACGTCAAGCAGAGTGCAGGCAGCAAGTCCAACCTCACAGCATGACAAGCACTCCAACAGAGACAAACACACACACACACACAGACACACACACACACACACACACACACACACACACACACACACACGCACGCACGCACGCACGCACGCACGCACGCACACACACACACACGCACGCACACACGCACACACACACACACACACACACACACAGAAACACACAGAGAGAGAGACACACAGGCACACACACAGAGACGCACACAGGGGGACACACAGGGACACACACACAGGGACGCACACACACAGATACACACAAAAAGACACACACTCATACACACACAAAAAGACACACAAACATACACATACACACACACAAATACACACACACACATACACAAACACACATACAAAACACACCCACACAAACACAAAGGCACACACACACACAGACAAAGACACACAAACGCAGACACACATATACACACACTCACACAGAGCACCAATACTAAAATGCCAAGTAAATTCAGAACGTGGTAAGCATACTGGTAAGCATACGGATTCATGTTACTTACCATATACACTCCTCTAGACCTGCTGTTATTCCAAAAACGAGCTCCAAATAACTTTCAACAAACACACGCACACACACCATATGAATGGCAGTAAGCACTCTTGAATTACTCAAGCGGTACAGGGCGGCGTTTCCACTTTGGCCTTTCCGCACTGAGCGCCACCTCTAAACTCACCGGAAAAGACGCAATCAGCACAATCTCTCCACTAAGCGAAAGTCACGGAATGAGCGGCAAGTTTGCATTAAACAGAGTCCTGATCTAATAAAAAGTGTATCCTCGGGGTTTCCTTCCAAAAACGGTTCAACAGCATGCCACATATAAAACGCAAGCTACATTTAAAAAGCAAAACGCATTTACAAATATATGCATAGTCAAATGGCACACTTTTCAATTAGCGGCACAGTCAATAGGGACACTTGTCAATTAGCGGCACAGTCAATATGGACACTTTTCAATTAGCGGTCATGTCAAAGGGGACACTTTTCTATCAACGGCACTGTCAAAGATATACTTTTCAATCAGCGCCACTTTCAAACGGCACACTTTTCAATCAGCGGCACTGACAAAATGCACACTTTTCAATCAGTGGCACTGACAAAAGGCACACTTTACAATCAGTGGCACTGACAAAAGGCACACTTTACAATCAGTGGCACTGACAAAAGGCACACTTTACAATCAGTGGCACTGACAAAAGGCACACGTTTCAATTTGCGGCACTGTCAAATGACACACTTTTCAATCAACGGCACAATCAAAAGGCACACTTTTCAAAGCGGCACAGTTAAAAGGCACAGTCAAAAGGCACGTTAAATATGTTATCCTTCCAAACACAGTTCCAAATAAACCACATAAAAGCATATAAAACTACTCACAGTTTAGTAAACATGTGTTCGCTGTTCAGTTTATTCACAGCTCAGACTGAGATTCGTGACCTCTCCCTCCCCATCTTGCAGCGACCGCGGCACGTCCACAGGTCCGGGTTTATAAGTACTACCCCACCCACCGGATGGTGCGTGGCTTTCATTGCGTGATTGATTGAAGCCAGAATCTCAACGTTTTTTAAACATTAATGAGTCCTATATTTTTCACCGATGGGAAAAATCCTCTGGCCCTGACAGCTGGTGGGAGGCTCTGAGTAAGATGGCCAAAAGTCACGGCCGTAAGTGGTAGCGATTTTTCCAAAATCCATATACAGTGCAAACAGAAAGTGGTCAAGATTTGACCTTTAATCGCTTGCCTATGCATTTTCCAAGCAACTGTACATGCCTTTGCATTTTCAACGCAACCGTACATGCCTTTGCATTTTCGAAGCAAACCAGCTTTTGCTTTTCAAAGCGAACAACCTTTTTTGCATTTTCAAAGCAAACGACCTTTTGCATTTTCATAGCAAACCACCTTTTGCATTTTCGAAGCAAACCACCATTTCCATTTTCAAAGCAATCCTTATTATTGTAAATGCAAATGCTGTTTTTGGTTTGAAAATATAAATGGTGGTTTGATTTGAAAATGCAAATGGTGGTTTGGTTTGAAAATACAAAAGGATTGGATTGAAAATGTAAAATGATTGGAATGAAAATGCAATATGGTGGTTTGGTTTGAAAATGTAAATGGTGGTTTGGTTTGAAAATGCAAATGGAGGTTTGGTTTGAAAATGCAAAGATGTGGTTTTAAAATGCAAAATGATTGGATTGAAAATGGAAAATGATTGGATTGAAAATGCATATGGTGGTTTGGTTTGGAAATGGAAATGGTGGTTTGAAAACGCAAATGGTGGTTTGGTTTGAAAACGCAAATGGTGGATTGGTTTGAAAATGCAAAAGGAGGTTTGATTTGTAAATGAAAAACGTTTGCCTTGAAAGTGCAAAGGTGGTTTGCTTTGAAAATGCAAAAGATCGTTTGCTTTGAAAACGGAAAAGGTGGTTTGCTTTGAAAATGTAAATGCTTGTCTGGTTTGAAAATGCAAATGGTTTTTTAGTTTGAAACTGCAAATGGTGGTTTCTTTTGAAAATGCAAATGGTGGTTTGGGTTCGAAATGCAGTAGGTGATTTGGTTTGAAAATGCTAAGGTTTTGCTTTAAAATGCAAAAGATAGGGATTGAAAATGCAAAAGGATTGGATTGAATATGCATATGGTGGTTTGCTTTGAAAAATCAAATGGTAGTTTGAAAACGCAATAAGGTGGATTGAATTGAAAATGCAAAAAGGTGGTTTGATTTGAAAATGCAATAGATGGTTTCCTTGGAAAATGCAAAAGGTTTGGTTTGGAAATGTAAGGGGTGGTTTAGTTTGAAAATGCAAAATGTTTGCTTTGAAAATGCAAAAGGTTTGTGTTGAAAATGCAAAAGGTTTGATTTGAAAATGCAACAGCTGGTTTACTTTGAAAATGCAAAACGTTGGCTTTTAAAATGCAAATGTATGTTTGCTTTGAAAATGCAAATGTTGGCTTTGAAAATGCAAAAGGTGGTTTGGTTTGAAAGTGCAAAATGTAAGTTTGAAAATGCACAAGGTTCAGTTTAGAAATTCAAATGGTGGTTTGGTTTGAACATGCAAATGGTGGTTTGGTTTGAAAATGCCAAACGTTTGCATTGGAAATGCTAAAGGTTTTGCTTTTAAAATGCTAATGATTGTTTTGAACATGCAAATGAAGGATTGCTTTGAAAATTCAAATGGTGTCTTTGGTTTGAAAATGCAAAAGGATTGGATTGAAAATGCAAATGGTGGTTTGAAAACACAAATTGTGGTTTGGTTTGAAAACGTAAATGGTGGATCATTTTTGAAAATGTAAAAGGAGGTTTGCTTTGAAAATGCAAAAGGTGGTTTGTTTTGAAAATGGAAAAGGAGGTTTGCTTTCAAAATGCAAAAGGTGGTTTGTTTTGAAAATGGTGCCTTGAAACGGCAAATGGTGGTTTGTTTTGAAATCGCAAATGGTGGTTTGCTTTGAAAACACAAAGGTGGTTTGCTTTGCAAAATGTGGTTTTCTTTGAAAATGTAAAAGGTGGTTTGCTTTGAAAATGTAAAAAGGTTTGCTTTGAAAATGAAAATGATAGTTTGCTTTGAAAATGCAAAGATGGTTAGCTTTGAAAATGCAAATTATGGTTTTCTTTGATAAAGCAAATGGTGGTTTGCTTTGAAAATGCAAATGGTGGATTGCTTTGAAAATGGAAATGGTGGTTTGCTTCGAAAATGCAAAAGGTCGTTTGCTTTGAAAATGCAAAAGGTTGTTCGCTTTGAAAAGCAAAAGCTGGTTTGCTTCGAAAATGCAAAGGCATGTACGGTTGCGTTGAAAATGCAAAGGCAAGCGATTAAAAGTCAAATCTTGACCACTTTCTGTTTGCACTATATATGGATTTTGGAAAAATCGCTACCACTTACGGCTGTGATTTTTGGCCATCTTACTCAGAGCCTCCCACCAGCTGTCAGGGCCAGAGGATTTTTCCCATCGGTGAAAAATAAAGGACTCATTAATGTTTAAAACACGTTGAGATTCTGTCTTCAATCAATCACGCAATGAAGGCCACGCACCATCCGGTGGGTGGGATAGTACCTATAAACCCGGACGTGTGGACGTGCCGCGGTCGCTGCAAGATGGGGAGGGAGAGGTCACGAATCTCAGTCTGAGCTGTGAATAAACTGAACAGCGAACACATGTTTACTAAACTGTGAGTGTAATTTTATATGCTTTTATGTGGTTTATTTGGAACTGTGTTTGGAAGGATAACATGTTTTACGTGCCTTTTGATTGTGCCTTTTAACTGTGCCGCTTTGAAAAGTGTGCCGTTGATTGAAAAGTGTGTCTTTTGAATAGTGTCGCAAATTGAAAAGTGTGCCTTTTGTCAGTGCCACTGATTGAAAAGTGTGCCTTTTGTCAGTGCCACTGATTGAAAAGTGTGCCTTTTGACAGTGCCGCTGATTTAAAAGTGTGTCTTTTGACAATGCCGCTAATTGAAAAGTGTGCCATTTGACTGTGCCTATATTTTTTAAATGTGTTTTGCTTTTTAAATGTGGCTTGCGTTTTATATGTGGCAAGCTGTTGATCCGTTTTTGGAAGGAAAACCCGAGGATAAACGTTTTATTAGATCAGGACTGTGTTTAATGCAAACTTGCCGCTCATTCCGTGACTTTCGCTTAGTGGAGAGATGGTGCTGATTGCGTCGTTTCCGGTGAGTTTAGAGGTGGCGCTCATTGCGGAAGGGCCAAAGTGGAAACGCCGCCCTGTACCGCTTGAGTAATTCAAGAGAGCTTACTGCCATTCATATGGTGTGTGTGCGTGTGTTTGTTGAAAGTTATTTGGAGCACGTTTTTGGAATAACAGCAGGAGTGTTTATCTAGAGGAGTGTTTCACAATTTTAAAAAAAGGCTTTAAACATTTGAATCATTTGGTTTGACACACCTGTGTTCTTATTTTCAAATTACTTACAAAGACTATATGGTTAGTAACATGAATCAGTATGCTTACAACGTTCTGAATTTACTTGGCATTTTAGTATTGGTGCTCTGTGTGAGTGTGTGTGTGTATATGTGTGTCTGTGTTTGTGTGCCTTTGTGTTTGTGTGGGTATGTTTTGTATGTGTGTGTGTGTGTGTGTGTATGTGTGTGTGTGTATGTGTGTGTGTGTCTTTGTGTTTGTGTGTGTATGTTTGTGTCTTTTTGTGTGTGTGTATGTGTGTGTGTCTTTTTGTGTGTGTCTGTGTGTGTGTGTGTGTGTGTGTGTGTGTGTGTGTGTGTATGTGTGTGTGTGTGTGTGTGTGTGTGTGTGTGTGTGTGTGTGTGTGTGTGTGTGTGTGTGTGTGTGTTTGTCTCTGTTTGTGTGCTTGTCATGCTGTGAGATTGGACTTGCTGCCTGCACTCTGCTAGAAGTGCTGTGAGGTTGGAATTTCATTCTTTTATAACTCGTTCGCATTTGGATCTTGAATAAATCCTTTTCCACTTGCCATTTCTGCACGTTCTTCATCACAATGGGTATCAAATAGGCAGGAATGGCTGCGCTGTCGGAGAGCCACTGACAGTGCATGGGGGAGGTTTAGGGGAGATGGACTGAATACGTGGGGGGGGGGGGTGCATGGAGCAGAGTTGGGGGGTGAATGAGGGAGAGGTAACTGATTGAACTGCCACCACATCAGCTGTCAGTGACTGACGTGCCAGCCCACCAGTCACGACTTAGTGAACTGCAAGTCCAAGAATCCATTCAGTCCACAATGTCCATATTAGCCCTATGGAAAGCTGTCCCTTCACCCCACAACACCCATACTAGCGCTCCAGAGATCCACGCAAGGATAGCCTTTCCTCATTCATTGCTGTGATCTGTAAAAAAGATGAAATGTCTAAAATCGATTGTCCACCGTCTCCCCGTGCTCTCTCTCACAGAGACTCTGTCACCTGCTTTCAGCAGAATATCTGGCCGTTTCTGAGCTGCCAGCCCACCAGGCCCGAGTTTCTGAGCTGCCAGCCCACCAGGCCTGGGTGACTGAGCTGCCAGCCCAAGATTCCATTCGGTCCACAATTTCGATACTCGCACTGGAAACGAGCCTTCGGCCCACAAAACCGAAGTTAACGTTTCAGAAGACCCCCCCCCCCTCCCACACTGGCCAATATTGTAATTGGTGGAGAGGTGGAATATTGCGTTAGGGGACCAGCCCTCCCGTGTGAAGCTGGGAGCCAACGGGTCCCTTCCTAGTGTACTTATAAAAGAAGAAGTTTGGATGAATATCTTACTGTTATTGCTACTACAATAAAACACATTTTAACCAAGAGACTGTTTGGAAGATTTACCTTTCGACGGCATTGAATGTCTCGTGGAGTGCTCGTGAGTGCGTTCCTATTATCTCCTGAACCCCTGTCTTCAATCATAATGACTAAAGGAAATAATCCTTGAACCGATATGAAAATCTGCCACTATAAGTACTACCCCAGATTATGTCACTCCATGACTACTGCTCCGCAGTGTCTCTCCATCAGTACCACCCACAGGGTTTCACTCCATCAGTACTGCCCCAAAGTGGATCATTTCATCAGTACCACAACAGTGTGTCCCTCCATCAGTACCACCACAGCGTGTCACTCCATCAGTACTACCCCACTGTATGTTACTCCATCAGAACCTCCCCACAATGTGCCACCAACAGAACTACCTGTCAGGTTATCGTTCCAGCAGTATTATCCGACACATGCCACTCCATCACTACTACACCAAAGTGTATCCCTCCTTCAGCACTACTCCAGAATATGTCATACATCAGTACTACCCCACAGTGTTTCAGCCCATCAATAATACTCCACATTTTATTGCTCCATCAGCAATACACCAAACTATGCCACTCCATCAGGACAACCACAGAGCGTGGTGTCCTGGGCCTCCTCTATCCTCAGAATGAGGCACAGCGCGAATTGTAGGAACAGCACCTCATATTTCGCTTGGGTAGCTAACACCCCAGTGGTATGATCATTGACTTATGTAACTTCAAGAAGCCCTTGCTTTCCATCTTTCTCCATCCTCTTCCCCTTCCCAGTTCCCCCACCAGTCTTACTGCCTCCGATTACATTCTACTCTGTCCCGCCCACTCCTGTGACATTAGTCTGAAGAAGGATCTCGCCCCGAAACGTCGCCCATTCGTTCGCTCCAGTGGTGCTGCCTGTCCCGCTGATTTACTCCACCATTTTGTGTCTATTTACCATACACATTGTCACTCCATTTGTGCCACCATACATTTAACACCTCATCATTACTACATGTGTACCACCCCATAATATGCCACTCCATCAGTAATGCGCCATAGTGTGTCACTCCATTAGTAATGCACCATAGTATGTCACTCCATCAATGCTCCCTCCCAGTGAGTCATTCCATCAATACTACCCCACAGGGTGTAATTCCATCATTACTACCACACAGTGCATTACTCCATCAGTACTACCCCACCCCGTTGGAACGTCAAATGTGCTACCCCAGTGTCACCCCATCAGTACGCCCCCAAGGCGTGTCATTCCATCAGTTATACCCCACAGGAAGGAGAGTAACTATTCAGTAAGAATGACAGCAATAAATATGGAGAGAGAAAAATAAGAGGGAGAGGTGCTGCATCATTCGCCATTTTATTTAGGAAATGTCCTGTTAGGAAATGAGACGGGACAGATGGCGGAGGTATGCGTTGGGGAGCACTTCGGGTCCAGTGATCACAATACCATTAGTTTCAATATAATCATGGAGAGGGTCAGAACTGGACCTAGGGTTAAGATTTTTGATTGGAGAAAGGCTACCTTTGATGAGATGCGAAATGATTTAAAAGGAGTGAATTTGGACATTTTGTTTTATGGGAAGGATGTAGAGGAGAAATGGAGGACATTTAAAGGGGAAATTTTAAGAGTACAGAATCTTTATGTTCCTGTTCGGTTGAAAGGAAACAGTAAAAATTGGAAAGAGCCCTGGTTTTCAAGGGAAATTGGACATCTTGTTCGGAAAAAGAGGGAGATCTACAATAATTATAGGCAGCATGAATTAAATGAGGTGCTTGAGGAGTATAAGGAATGTAAGAAGAATCTTAAGAAATAAATTAGAAAAGCTAAAAGGAGACATGAGGTTGCTTTGGCAAGTAAGGTGAAAGTAAATCCAAAGGGTTTCTACAGCTATATTAATAGTAAAAGGAGAACGAGGGATACAATTGGTCCATTGGAGAGACAGAGTGGACAGCTATCTGCAGAGCCAAAAGAGATGGGGGAGATATTGAACAATTTATTTTCTTCGGTATTCACCAAGGAGAAGGATATTGAATTATGTGAGGTAAGGGAAACTAGTAAAGTAGCTATGGATACTATGAGTTTCAAAGTAAAAGAAGTACTGACACTTTTGAAAAATATAAAAGTGGATACGTCTCCAGGTCCTGACAGGATATTCCCTCGGACATTGAGGTAAGTCGGTGTAGAAATAACCGGGGCTATGACAGAAATATTTCAAATGTCATTAGAAACGGGAATAGTCCCCGAGGAGTGGCGTACTGCGCATGTTGTTCCATTGTTTAAAAAGGTTTCTAAGAGTGACCCTAGCAATTATAGGCCTGTTAGTTTGACTTCAGTGGTGGGCAAATTAATGGAAAAGATACTTAGAGATAATATATATAAGCATCTGGATAAACAGGGTCTGATTAGGAACAGTCAGCATGGATTTGTGCCTGGAAGGTCATGTTTGACTAATCTTCTTGAATTTTTGAAGAGGTTACTAGGGAAATTGACGAGGGTAAAGCAGTGGATGTTGTCTATATGGACTTTAGTAAGGCCTTTGACAAGGTTCCTCATGGAAGGTTGGTTAAGATGGTTCAACTGTTGTGTATAAATGCAGGAGTAGCAAGATGGATTCAACAGTGGCTGAATGGGAGAAGCCAGAGGGTAGTGGTGGATGGTTGTTTGTCGGGTTGGAGGCAGGTGATTAGTGGGGTGCCTCAGGGATCGGTGTTGGGTCCTATGTTGTTTATCATGTACATCAATGGTCTGGATGAATGTGTGGTAAATTGGATTAGTAAGTATGCAGATGATACCAAGATAGGGGTTGTTGTGGATAATGAAGAGGATTTCCAAAGTCTACAGAGTGATTTAGGCCATTTGGAAGAATGGGCTGAAAGATGGCAGATGGAGTTTAATGCTGATAAATGTGAGGTGCTACACCTTGGCAGGACAAATCAAAATAGGACGTACATGGTGAATGGTAGGGAATTGAAGAATACTGTTGAACAGAGGGATCTGGGAATAACCGTGCATAGTTCCTTGAAGATGGAATCTCATATAGATAGGGTGGTAAAGAAAGCTTTTGGTATGCTAGCCTTTATAAATCAGAGCATTGAGTATAGTAGCTGGGATGTAATGTTAAAATTGTACAAGGCATTGGTGAGACCAAATCTGGAGTATGGTGTACAATTTTGGTCGGCCAATTATAGGAAGGATGTCAACAAAACAGAGAGAGTACAGAGGAGATTTACTAGAATGTTGCCTGGGTTTCAACAACTAAGTTACAGAGAAAGGTTGAATAAGTTAGGTCTTTATTCTCTGGAGCGCAGAAGGTTAAGGGGGGACTTGATAGAGGTCTTTAAAATGATGCGAGGGATAGACAGAGTTGATGTGGATCAGCTTTTCCCTTTGAGAATAGGGAAGATTCAAACAAGAGGACATGATTTCAGAATTAAGGGACAGAAGTTTAGGGGTAACATGAGGGGGGACTTCTTTACTCAGAGAGTGGTAGCTGTGTGGAATGAGCTTCCAGTGGAAGTGGTGGAGGCAGGTTCGTTGGTATCATTTAAAAATAAATTGGATAGGCATATGGATGAGAAGGGAATGGAGGGTTATGGTATGAGTGCATGCAGGTGGGACTAAGGGAAAAAAGTTGTTCGGCACGGACTTGTAGGGCCGAGATGGCCTGTTTCCGTGCTGTAATTGTTATATGGTTATATGCTGATATGGTTAAGTTAGGTCTTTATTCTCTGGAGCGCAGAAAGTTAAGGGGGGACTTGATAGAGGCCTTTAAAATGATGAGAGGGATAGACATAGTTGATGTGGATCAGCTTCTCCCTTTGAGAATAGGGAAGATTCAAACAAGAGGACATGACTTCAGAATTAAGGGACAGATGTTTAGGGGTAACATGAAGGGGAACGTCTTTACTCTGAGAGTGGTGGCGGTGTGGAATGAACTTCCAGAGGAACTGGTGGAGGCAGGGTCGTTGGTATCATTTAAAAATAAATTGGATAGGCATATGGATGAGAAGGGAATGGAGGGTTATGGTATGAGTGCAGGCAGGTGGGACTAAGGGAAAAAGTTGTTCGGCACGGACTTGTAGGCCCGAGATGGCCTGTTTCCGTGCTGTAATTGTTATATGGTTATTTAGGTTTAGGACAATTCTGAGGCGGCAATGTTACTGTTCTCTGAGTGATATGAGTCTTTTGGTCGTTCCTGCGCAGAGGTGATGAAGGCAGATAATATGCAATAGGTGCAGCAGTAGGCCATTCGTCCCTTCGATCATGTAATCATGGCTGATCATCCTCAATCAGTACCGCGTTCTTGCCTTCTCCCCACATCCACTTACAATATCTATCTCTCTCTTGAAATTATCCAGAGAACCGCACTCCGCAACTCACTGTGAGAAAAAGTGTTTCCTAGTCTCCTTTCGAAATGGCTTACCCCTTATTCTTAAACTGTGGTCCTTGTTCTGGATTCCCCAACATGGGGAACATGTTTCCTGCCTCTAGCGTGTCCAAACCCTTGATAAACTTATATGTTTCACTAAGATATCCTTTCATCCTTCTAAACTCCATAGTGTACAAGCCCCGTTGCTCAATTCTCCCAGCATAGGACAGTCCTGCTATCCCTGGAATTAACCTTGTAAACCTACGCTGCACTCCTTCAATAGAAAGAATGTCCTTCCTCAAATTTGGAGACCAAAACTGCTCACAATACTCCTGGTGCGGTCTCACTAGGGCCATATACACTGTAGAAGGATCTCTTTCCTCCTGTACTCAAATCCTCTTGATATGAAGGCCGACATGCCACGCAATTTCTTCATTGTCTACTATACCTGCATGCTTACGTTCATTGACTGAGGAACAAGGACCCTCAGATCCCGTTGTGCACCCCCTTTCCCACTTGACACCAGTTAGATGTTAATCCGCCTCCTGTGTTTGCTACCAAAGTGGACAACCTCACATTTATCCACATTCAACTGCATCTGCCATGCATCTGCCCATGTTTGTCCCATGGTATAGTCAGATCTATTCCAGGCAAGCAGGGATTGAATGGTTACCGGGATTGACGGGAGTGGTTGGGTTGAGGTGACAGTCAGTGAGCCCGGAGGGTGGGGTTGAGGTGACAGTCAGTGAAGCCGCGATCACATTGAGTGGTGAAGCTGAGCGGAGGGGGGGATTTTAGTCCGAGGTGATCTGTTGAACTAATTCCTCAACCTGTAGACTAAAGTCGCCCAGTCCAGTCCACCTTCAAACTGGGCACCAGAAGCCCTGAGAGAGTCCCTGGAATTTGGCATTGCCTTGCTGAGTAAAACGGATTGAAGGGAGTCAGACACAAAACATGAGGTGCAGAGTTGGATCTGATGAAGTTTGAAACCATTTTCCCTTTGCTGGAACAATGCCGCCGCTCCCAATTCCCATCCCTCAGTATCTATCGCCACAATTCCCAGTCTTTGGAGTTTCTCAATCAATTCCCTAAATAAATCACAACCTGTCTGTCTCAGCAGGGATTTCACATGGCTGATGTCATCTGTTTGTGAATCATTTCCAAATCTCTGTTTATAAACTCTGTTGAAACTTCACTTTCCCGGTGGGGACGGAAAATGGTATAAAATCTCCAGGAATAATCTGCCTCAGCATTTCATTCCGAGACATTACCGGTAGCTCACGGGGACACGTCGCTGGGCAGAGGACATGTGGGAAAAGGTTTATGAATATTTAGACGTGGAGAAAATCCTCTACGTGATCATTGCTGCCGTTGGAGTCCCTGGTAAGTGAGAGATTGAGTAGAATAATTCAAATTTTATAACTCCATCCGTGTGTGTGTTAACTGTTGTTGATCGGATTCTGATCATATTACAAGTTCCCAACTGATGATTTTGTACAAGTAGATGTGAAGAATATCAATCGTCTCAGTGAAATATTTGTGAATTAACCCTGCTGTGATTTTTCTTATTTTCAGACAGCTGAAACAAAGCCTCTTTTTATCCCACTGCTGCCGGGAGCCACTAGAATGTTGTTCTTGCGTTCAGTGGCATCTTGCCCAGAGTTGTCCCAGTGCTCGGGACAGGCAGGCAGGCAGCTCTCCGGGACGGTGTAACTGGGAGAGAGGGTTTCACATTGTGAATTTCACGGTGTGTAGGTTATTGATCAGAGTGAACAGCCGCTCCTGCGGACACTGTGTCTCACTGGGGAGTCTGTCTGTCACAGTCGGATTCCACCCACAGCCTGTAGGACATTAATTGGATCCATCTCCTGGACCAGTGGCCGCGGATCTACCGGCGTGTGTGTGTTGTTACTGAACTGAACTCACTGTGGAATGAATCCATTAACGGAGCCACTCTGCTGCCGGATTCCATGGTGTCCCTGCCTTCGCTCTGGAAGTCTCCCTCCTCGTCACCATCAGATGCCGAGTTCCCAGAGACCTGGTTAAATGCGGCCGGCCGCTCAAGGTTAAGTCTGTGAAACCGGCCCCATCAGATACTTTGAGCAGCAGCAGGGTTAACTATAGAAAGGACCATTGTGCCTACTGTCGCGGGTGGCTGCTCGTTCCCTCCCCGCCCGTCGCCTTATCTATTTTCCCCTGAAGCGGGCAGGCAGGTCGGGCACAGTCGGAGCCGGCTCTGACATTGATAAACTTGTAGCTGCCGCGCACCGACTCCAACACTCCTGATCTTGAGCTGAAATTGGAGCCGGTGTTCAGCCCCGGAGACCGTATTGAGTAAATGCCCAGTGTCCGTTGCCTTGTTTTTCCGCAGTGAATTTAGTGGCGATTGTGATCCTGTCCCGGGGAAAGTGCGGCCTCTCCACCTGCACCACTCGCTACCTGGTAGCCATGGCAGCGGCCGATCTACTGGTCCTCATCACCGAGGTCATTTTGTTACGGCTCCGAAAGCGATACTTTTATAGGAGTTTCCTGTCCATCACCCCTGTGTGCAGTTTTATCATTGTACTGATGACTGCAGCTATAGACTGTTCTGTCTGGTTCACCGTCACTTTCACCTTTGATAGGTTTGTCGCCATTTGTTGCCAGAAGCTGAAAACTATATATTGCACCGGGAAAACTGCGGCTGTGGTTCTGGCAACAGCCGGCGTTCTGCTCTGTCTGAAAAACATTCCCCGCTACTTCACATATGAACCCCGGACAATCATCGACAATGTCCCGTGGGGCTGTAACCTGGTGGGCAATGTTTTCACTGACCCCGGGTGGGTGGCATTTGACTGGATCGACATAGTTTTAACTCCGTTCCTGCCTTTCGCTGTAATCCTGCTGCTCAACGGTCTGACAGTCCGCCACATTTTAGTGGCCAATCGGGTCCGTAAGGGGCTGAGGGGTGAGAGCAAGGGGGAGGACCGCAGTGACCCGGAGATGGAGAGCAGGAAGAGGTCTATTGTTTTACTCTTCACCATCACCGGCAGTTTCATCCTTCTGTGGATGACGCTGGTTGTACACTTCGTCTATTATCAGATCACAGGGACAGCAACTGGCCGGAATGATTCTCAATGGATCTTTAACGAGGTCGGGTATTTGCTGAGGAATCTCAGCTGCTGCACCAACACATTTATTTACGCGGTGACCCAGTCCAAGTTCAGGGAGCAGGTGAAGAGCGCGGTAAAATATCCGCTCACCTCAGTACTTCGGCTCATTAACAAATCCGCGCCCTGAGCGCATCCATCCCAGAGGCGTCCGCAGTCTCTCCGCTCCGGGCTCCGACTTCTGTCATTCACGGCCGGAGCCAAGAGGGAGGGAGGAGCTGGCCAAAGTTTATTGGAAAGATACCCCAGCAGGGAAGAGAGTGGAACAACAATGGCAGGTGCTTCTGGGAATAATACAGAAGGTGTTTAAGAATGAACTGCAGATGCTGGAAAATCGAAGGTACACAAACATGCTGGAGAAACTCAGCGGGTGCAGCAACATCTATGGAGCAAAGGAAATAGGCAACGTTTCGTGCCGAAACCCTTCTTCAGACAATACATAAGATGCAGTATCAGTTCATTCCAAAGATGGAGAAGGATTCCAAGGGGAGTGAGTAAGGGGCGACCGTGGCTGACAAGGGACGTCAGGGACAGGATAAAAATTAAAGAGATGAAGTACAACGTAGTAAAGATGAGCGGGAAGCAAGAGGTTTGGGTATAGTTTATAAAGAGCAACGGACGATAACCAAAAATAAATTGCTGGGAGAAAAGATACGATGGTAATCTAGCCAAGAATATAAAGCAGGATAGTGAAAGCGTATTTTGTATGTTAGGAGGAAAAAAATAGTTCAGACCAAAGTTGGACCCTTGAATACCGAAAAAGGTGAATTTATTATGGGGATCAAGGACATGGCCGATGAGTTAAGCTGGTACTTTGGATCTGTGTTCACTAAGAAGGGCACAAACTATCTTCCTGATATACTAGTGGCCAGAGGATGTGGGGTGACGGAGGAACTGAAATAAATATAACATAAAGAAATGCTATAAACGTTGGTTGAGAAGAAGCTGAGAACATTTGACCTTTGAAGTAACTGATATTTAAATGTCTTTGTCAAGATGGCGGAATTCATACATGCGGGAAAGTCTAGTCAGTTATCAGCTTTGGAATGCGTAACCAAGGTCGAATCTGTAGTTCGATGAGGAAAAAAAGGGGTCGCGGTACATGTAACACCCCAATTAAAGGGAGTCGGAATTAACAATTTAGTCATAAAAAGATGTGTTTGATCTTAGACTCACATTTAAAATAATGATTTAACATCGTTTTATTATAGTTTGTTTACAGACTAGCATATAAAGTATTGATTTAACATAAATTTATTAATCTAAAATTAAATAGTATAAAGAATAGAGAATCATAACCCCTGACGGGGTTGGATTTATTCTAATTTGTAAACGGACTGGTAGATTAGTGGCGGTGACTTAATAATATACTAATATGGGTGTAACTAATTCGGAAATGTATTTCATGAAATGTATTATACAGTTGAACTTAAATGGAAGGGAATTGATTTAAACATGAGGTAATTGGAAGATAGCCGAGAATCTACTCTAGGTTAACCCCTTTCAATCTGACGGAGTACTTTACTGCAAGACAATGGCTTAGAGCAATGAAGTCTAATATAACAATTGGTAGTACATAGTAAATACATATTCGTGAAAAGACTTAATCAGATTTAGATGTTGGATGTATTTCTGTATACCTTTGTACGGACTCCTCCTCCTTCCGTTATTAGTTGGCAGAGTGTATGTTAATAAACAACGACGGAAGTCGAAAACATCATGTCTACCTCCTTTTGGTGGGTTCTTACTGGTAGTCCAGTGTTTTATCACTACACTGCAATATCACTTGGGGTTTTTTTTAATCACTTTTCATTTTTTGGGGTTTTTTAAGGATATATTTTAAAGGGTTGTGCCTATAATATCAAAACTAGATAAGCACACACTCCACACCTGGAAGATCAAGGCATTGTGTTGCACCATATGACATAAATGTATTAAATTAATTAAAAATGCAAGACATTATACAAAATAAAATAGGTCGAATCGCGTTTTGCAGCTGAAACGTAAGGGGTATGAATGATCCAAACAAAAGTGGTAATATATTGGTACAATTTAAATCATTAAATGCCGAAATAATCTTCTTATAATTCGAAATGAAATTATAATTCGAAAAGGAATACCATTTAAACCAAAGAATAAAATAATAGACAAAAATGTGAGGTATGTCATAGTTACGGGAGAAATAAACTCGATCTCAGTTACCTTGGTAAATATTTATGCGCCTAACTTTGATAATCCTCATTTCTTTAACACAATTTTGAATTTAATCTCAGACCTTAATTATCAAAATGTGATATTTGGAGGAGATTTCAATTGCGTTCTCGAAAATTATTTGGATAATCAACACAACAAAAAAGGCTACACTTTAAATCAAAATCTAGTTAACTCTTAAATACATAGTAAAACATGCAAATCTAACAGATGTATGGAGAATTGCAAACCCAGCTGGACGGGAATATTCCTTCTACTCAATGGTACACAAAACCTACTCACGAATTTATTAGTTTTTAGTTGATAATTCAATTTACATCAAATCCCAAATACCATATCAGTATCATTTCAGATCATGCGCCATTAACTTTCTTCTTAATAATAGAATGAATGACCAATAAAAAATCGTCTTGGAGATTTAATCCACAAATTGTAAACAACCCTCAGGGTTGTGCATATTTAAGACAACAGATGGAATTATGTTTTTAGACCAATGATACACCAGGTATATCACCCTCATTACTATGGTAATCGTTTAAGGCATTTATCAGAGGATCGATAATTTCATATCAGGCGTTTCGAAATTTAAATAAAAATAAGATGGAACAAGGCAGTGATTGTGTGGAGATTTAAATGTTCCACATATAGACTGGGAAACACATTCTGTAAATGAGCTGGATGGTTTGGAGTGTGTAGATGTGTGCAGGATAGGTTGTGTTGCAGCAATACATAGATGTACCTACTAGAGAATAGGGAAGATTCAAACAAGAGGACATGACTTCAGAATTAAGGGACAGAAGATTAGGGGTAACATGAGGGGGAACTCCTTTACTCAGAGAGTGGTAGCGGTGTGGAATGAGCTTCCAGTGGAAGTGGTGGAGGCAGATTCGTTGGTATCATTTAAAAATAAATTGGATAGGCATATGGATGAGAAGGGTATGGAGGATTATGGTTTGAGTGCTGGCAAGTGGTGGGACTAAGGGTAAAAAGTTGTTCGGCACGGACTTGTAGGGCCGAGATGGCCTGTTTCCGTGCTGTAATTGTTATATGGTTATATGGTAGGTGCTGGACCTCCTGTTAGGACATGAGACAGGTCAGATGGCGGAGGTATGCGTTGGGGAGCACTTCGGGTCCAGTGATCACAATACCATTAGTTTCAATATAATTTTGGAAAGGGTCAGAACTGGACCTAGGTTTGAGATTTTCAATTGGAGGAAGGCTAACTTTGAGGAGATGCGAAAGGATTTAAATTAGTGATTTTTTTCATTTTGTTTATGGGAAGGATGCAGAAGAGAAATGGAGGACAGTTACAGGTGACATTTTAAGAGTACAGCATCTTTATGTCCCTGTTCGGTTGAAAGGAAATAGTAAAAATTGGAAAGAGCCATGGTTTTCAAAGAAAATTGGAACTTGTTTCGGAAAAAGAGAGAGATCTACAATAATTATAGGTAGCATGGAATTAATGAGGTGCTTGGGGAGTATAAAGAATGTTAAAAGAATCTTAAGAAATAAATTAGAAAAGCTAAAAGAAAATATGAGGTTGCTTAGGCAAGTAAGGTGAAAGTAAACCCAAAGGGTTTCTACTGCTATTTTAATAGCAAAATGATAGCGAGGGATAAATTTGGTCCATGAGAGAGTCGGAGTGGACAGCTATTTGCAGAGCCAAAAGAGATGGCGGAGATATTGAACAATTGATTTTCTTCAGTATTCACTAAGGAGAAGGATATTGAATTATGTGGGGTAAGGGAAACAAGTAGAGTAGCTATGGAAACTATGAGATTCAAAGAAGTGGAAGTAATGACACTTTTGAAAAATATAAAAGTGGATAAGTCTCCAGGTCTCGACAGGATATTCCCTAGGATATTGAGGGAAGTTAGTGTAGAAATCGCAGGGGCTGTGACAGCACTATTTCAAATGTCATTAGAAACGGGAATAGTGCAGGAGGATTGGCGTACTGCGCATGATGTTCCATTGTTTAAAAGGGGTTCTAAGTGTAAACGTAGCAATTATAGACCTGTTAGTTTGAAGTCTGTGGTGGGCAAATTAATGGAAAGGATACTTAGAGGTAACATATATAAGCATCTGGGTAAACAGGCTCTGATTATGAACAGTCAGCGTGGTTTGTTCTTGGAAGGTCATGTTTGACTAATCTTCTTGAATTCTTTGAATAGGTTGCTAGGGACATTGATGAGGTAAAGCAGTGGGTGTTGTCTATATGGACTCCAGTAAGGCCTTTGACAAGTTTCCTCATGAAAGGTTGGTTAAGAAGGTTCAATTGTTGGGTACTGTAGATGGGTTATGCATGCAACCTATAATGTAGTTACCTCATCACCACTAACCACGCCCCATCATATTAGTATAACTGTAGTATCCTCCCTTTGTTCCCCCCACTAGGTCCCAGTACGCCTGAAGGCTGGATGCAGTCAGTGCTGGGACGTGTGTGCCATGTGCTATATTAAAGTACCAGTAAAGGTTACAGTGTGTCAGATATCATCCTTTACATTGTGTCAGAAGTTTAAAACTCGCGTTTCCCGTTTACCGGTTTTCATTTATTTTGTCCCCGTTAGTGCCCAGTGTTGGGTTTCCCCTGACATGGCATCCTCATGCCGAAAGCCATCTCCCCTTGCCTTCGACGCTGACATTGCGGAGCGATGGTCGACTTTTGTGATGGACTACACCCACTACGTCAATATTGCGCACCGGAACGACCCAGGAACTGGCGGCTGCGTCGGTATACAGTCCCTTCGAAATCCACGAGGTAGGATCGTGGCGCGCTGTCAAACCCGACAACGGTGGCAAGTCGGGATTAGCCGGTGGACGTCTGCAAACGGACGACCTGTCCAGGCATCAGTGGCGAAAGAGGGCGGCAGGATTTGTCGTGCGAGCGGCGCTGGATCTCGTGCTTCTGGGCAATGCGTTGTTGGACATCAGCAGGCTGCAATTTCTGCGGGAGAAGGAACCATTTTGCAGCTGCCTGCCGGTCCCGTGGGAAAGTGCCCTCAGCTCCCAGACAACTCCTAAACAACCTTCTGCAAGTTGATAGCGAGATGGATTCTCAGCCCTCTGTTGACGCTGCCCCCGACTCTGAGCTCAGCTTTTCCACGGGAGATGTAAGTATTTACACTCTCCTCCACAGCCGATCTCGCCTCCCTGATCCTTCTGTGAATATAACTGTAAACAACAAGTCCTTCTCTGCTAAGCTGGACACGGGAGCGAAAGTGAACGTAATGTCAACAAAGCTGTTCCACCAGATAAGGAAGACTGAGCTGCTGATTGCAGATCGCTCTGTTTTGCGTGCCTATGGGGGAGAGGAACTAACACCTGTGGGGAGGGCGACCTTCCACTGCGTGCTGCAGAAATCTTCCCAGGACCTGTCTTTCTTTATTCTGGACTGTGACTGTGTGACGTTGCTGAGCAACCAGGCCTGCCAGGATCTTGGTCTGGTGTCTTTTGACCGTACGGTCCACGAGGTGCAAGCTGTGATGGATCCACTATCCGAGTACCCAGACCTGTTTGACGACAAGTTGGGGAAGCTGCCGTTGGTGTACAAGATCGTGACTGACCCATCTGTGCTGCCTGTGACCCGTCCACCCCATAGAGTATCGTTCGCCATGAAGGGGAAGGTGGAGAGTATGCTGAAAGACATGGTCAACATGGGAGTGCTGGAGGCTGTCAACGATCCAACCGAATGGGTCTCCACCATGGTCGCCACGTTGAAGAAAGGAAAAAATGAGATACGGGTATGCATCAACCCCAAGGACTTGAATATGGCGATTAAACGGCCCCACTACCCCATGAGGACTGTCGAAGATGTTGCCGCCCAGGTGGGACAAGCCACAGTGTTCTCCGTCCTCGATGCCAGAAGTTCGTTCTGGCAGATACCCCTGGACAAACGCTCCACGGACCTGAGCACGTTCAGCACGCCCTTCGGCAGGTTTAAGTTTTTGCGGATGCCGTTCGGCATCAACTCCGCCAGCGAGGTATTTCAGCGTTCTATGGAACAATTATTTGCAGGTCTGCCCTGCGCGATCATTGTGGACGACATTACTGGTCTATGGGAGGGATGTGACCGAACATGACCGCAACTCTCCGGCGGATTTTGGACCGTGCTCGGCAGATAAATTTGAAGCTAATCGGTCAAAGTGCAAGTTCCGGGTGCCTGAGGTCACATACTGTCGGCCACAATTTCACGGCCCAAGGGTTGAAAGCCAGACCCGCAAAAGACCAGCGCCATCTCAGAGCTGCCCGCCCCGACAGACGTTGTCAGTCTGCAGCGTTTCCTGGGTATGGTGAATTACCTGGGGAAGTTTATCCCCGACCTCAGTGAGTTGAGCGCACCCCTGAGACAGCTCACTAAAGAAGGACATTGCCTGGGCATGGTTTACCACACCACCAGCAGGCGTTCGACCTGCTAAAGACGAGGCTGGTCAGCACACCTACCCTGAAGTTCTTTGATCTACGGCGCCCGATTCGTGGTCACTTGCGACGCCTCTCGCTTTGGACTGGGTGCTGCCTGCCTGCAACCCCACGCTGATGACTCGCTGCTGCCCATCTCCTATGCCTCTAGGACCATGACGGACACAGAGCAGCGCTATGCTCAGATGGAGAAGGAGCTGCTGGCGGTGGTTTTCGCGTGTTCGAAGTTTAAGGACTTCCTATTTGGCACCAGGTTCACCGTTGAGACGGATCACCAGCCACTGGTAACGATACTGAACAAGCCTATACACTGCGCTCCAGCCAGGCTACAGCGGATGATGCTGCAGCTACAGCGCTTTGACTTTAAAATCATATATAAGAGGGGCACCGAGATGCATGTTGCTGATGCACTGTCCCGGGCCCCCCGGGCATCCTGCGACCGGCACCCCTTCGAGCAGTCGGACTTACAGGTACTGAACGTTAACTTCGTCCCTTCCCAGCAACTACAGTGCTTGGTTGCACATACCGTAAACGACCCCGACCTGCAGCAACTTGCTGCTGTCATCAAGCGCGGGTGGCCCGCCAAACGGAATTCGTTGCCTGCCAGCGTCCACCCCTATTTTTTAGTCCGCGATGAGTTAGTACTCCGGGACGGTATTATTATCAAAGGACACAAAGTTGTAGTCCCTGCTTCGCTGCATGGCTTGTATTTTGACGCCGCCCACATGGGGCATCCCGGGGCAGATGCCACTATCTCACATGCCCAGGAACAGTACTACTGGCCGGCCATGGCTAAGTACATCCAGGCCAGGGTGGATTCCTGTCCGGACTGTAACTCTCTTGCCCCGCATCAGCAAAGACAGCCGCTTTTGCAGCAGCCTGCCCCTGACATGCCCTGGTCTTCTCTGGCTGCCGATATTTTCGACTGGCGCGGGAGGCAATACCTTGTGCTAGTAGACTCTTACTCGAATTGGTTCGAGGTGGACCTCCTCCCTGCCATCACCTCCGAGATGGTGATCAGCAAACTTCGCCGTCACTTTGCCACGTTTGGTTCCCCTGTCCGGCTGCAGACAGACAACGGACGCCAGTTTACCAGCGCCGAGTTTCGAGCGTTTGCTGCAAAGTGGAACTTTAATCATTTCACCAGCAGCCCGGAGTACCCTCAGAGCAATGGTCTAGCTGAACGGGCGGTCCGCAGCGCTAAGCACCTGCTTGAACATACCCGCCTCTCGAACGGGGATTTCTATCAGGGTCTCCTGAATCTTCGGAACATTTCCAGAGACAGTACCATGGGATCCCCTGCCCAGCGACTCATGTCCCGTGTTGTCCGCCCTCCGATGCCTATTGCCCAGCATTCCCTGATGCCCAAAGTCCGGCAGCCTGCTGATGTCCAACAACGCATTGCCCAGAAGCACGAGATCCAGCATAGCTCGCACGACAAATCCTGCCGCCCTCTTTCGCCACTGATGCCTGGACAGGTCGTCCGTTTGCAGACGTCCACCGGCTACTCCCGACTTGCCACCGTTGTCGGGTTTGACAGCGCGCCACGATCCTACCTCGTGGATTTCGAAGGGACTGTATACCGACGCAGCCGCCAGCACCTGTTGGCGGTTAACGAGCCCAAACCACCTCCTGCGATTCCGTATACCCCTCCATCGCGTGTCGAGCCTTCCTCCACTAACGTACCCTCTGCTCCTTGCATGCCACGGTCGGTCCTTTTGCCTCGGTTACCCTCCCCCCTGCTCCTTCCGGGTTTGCTCCCCAGGCTCTGTTGTCCCCTGCAAGGTCTTCTCTCTCTCCCACTTCCACTCGTTCTACCCCTGCTGTTTCACCTGGCTCACCTGTGCCTCTCCGTTCCCCCTCCAAGCTGGGTTCTCCACCCACCTTCTCTCCCCCTCCTGTTTCTGTTCCTGTCCCTCCTCCTATTCTTTCGGGTGGGGAGGGTGAAGGTGCTGTGCGCACTCGCTCGGGTCGGATTGTAAAACCTCCGGCTCGCTACGGAGAGTATGCTTAGCTTTGCAGGTTCTGTATAATAAACCTGGCACTGTTGCAACTTGTTAAATTGTAAGGGGAAGGATGTAGATGGGTTATGCATGCAACCTATAATGTAGTTACCTCATCACCACTAACCACGCCCCATCATATTAGTATAACTGTAGTATCCTCCCTTTGTTCCCCCCACTAGGTCCCAGTACGCCTGAAGGCTGGATGCAGTCAGTGCTGGGACGTGTGTGCCATGTGCTATATTAAAGTACCAGTAAAGGTTACAGTGTGTCAGATATCACTCCTTTACAGGTACTAATGGTGAAGTAGCACTATGGCTGAATGGGAGATGCCAGAGAGTAATGGCGGATGGCTGTTTGTCAGGTTGGAGGCCAGTGACTAGTGGGGTGCCACAGGGATCTGTGTTGGGTCCACTGTTGTTTGTCATGTACATCAATAATCTGGATGATGGTGTGGTGAACTGGATTAGTAAGTATGCAGATGATACTAAGATAGGTGGGGTTGTGGATAATGAAGTAGATTTCTAAAGTCTACAGAGAGATTTATGCCAGTTGGAAGAGTGGGCTGAAAGATGGCAGATGGAGTTTAATGCTGATAAGTGTGAGGTGCTACATCTTGGCAGGACATATCAAAATAGGACGTACAGGGTAAAGGGTAGGGAATTTAAGAATGCAGGTGAACAGAGGGATCTGGGAATAATTGTGCACAGTTCCCTGAAAGTATAATCTCATGTAGATAGGGTGGTAAATAAAGCTTTTGGTGTGCTGGCCTTTATAATCAGAGCATTGAGTACAGAAGTTGGGATGTAATGTTAAAATTGTACAAGGCATTGCTGAGGCCAATTCTGGACAATGGTGTACAATTTTGGTCGCCCAATTGTAGGAAGGATGTCAACAAAATAGAGAGAGTACAGAGGAGATTTACTAGAATGTTGCCTGGGTTTCAGCAACTAAGTTACAGAGAAAGGTTGAACAAGTTAGGGCGTTATTCTTTCGATGCGCAGAAGGTTAAGGGGGGGACTTGATAGAGGTCTTTAAAATGATGAGAGGGATAGACAGAGTTGACGTGGATAAGCTTTTCCCACTGCGAGTAGGGATGATTTAAACAAGGGGACATGACTTGAGAATTAAGGGACTGAAGTTTAGGGGTAACATGAGGGGGAACTTCTTTACTCAGAGAGTGTTGGCTGTGTGGAATGAGCTTCCAGTGAATGTGGTGGAGGCAGGTTCGTTTTTATCATTTAAAAATAAATTGGATAGTTATATGGGCGGGAAAGGAATGGAGGGTTATGGTCTGAGCGCAGGTATATGGGACTAGGGGAGAATACGTGTTCGGCACGGACTAGAAGGGTCGAGATGGCCTGTTTCCGTGCTGTAATTGTTATATGGTTATATGGACACACTAGAGGCAGTTAACACTTTCTCGATGTTGGGGGAGTCCAGAACCAGGGCCACAGTTTAAGAATAAGGAGTTAGCCATTTAGAACGGAGACGAGGAAACGCTTCTTCTCACAGAGAGTGGTGAGTCTGTGGAATTCTCTGCCTCAGAGGGCGGTGGAGGCAAGTTCTCTGGATGCTTTCAAGAGAAAGCTAGATAGGGCTCTTAAAAATAGCGGAGTCAGAGGATATGGGGAGAAGGCAAGAACGGGGTACTGATTTGGGATGATCAGCCATGATCACATTGAATGGCGTTGTTGGCTCGAAGGGCCAAATGGCCTACTCCTGCCCGTATTGTCTATTGTCTATTCTACCGGCCACTATATTAACAGGTGCGGGTAGCGGTTGTGCGACACCAATGTGTAGCTGGTCCGGAATTTTCTGATTCCAGTAGAGGCAGATAAACCAGTTTGTATTTATTCTTCATCGCCAACCCAAAAAACACTGACCTGTTATGCGGCGAATTCTGCTCCTGCGATATAGATGGCGACAGTACGGTTCATCTCTTCCATGTCGCATAAAAACATAATCGGATTCACCCACTGATTTTACTTCGGAGTCACGTGAGTGACTACGTGAAGAACCCGCTCAGTGCGCAGGCGCGGCATTACGCCAGCAGTGCAACAGCGGCTGCCACGGGACTAAGGCTTTGCCGTTACAGGATGAACCGGACCGTCAGGTGAGTACCCTGAGGTCGGGTTTTCTTTTACAGGTGAGCCTTTTTCTGCTTGTGTTTTTTACAGGCAGAGAAAAAGGCTCTGGAACAAAACTGTCCCCCGTTTTCCCGTTGGGGAGGGGGGCAGCAACAGGCGGTAGGAGCGTTACCCGGTGTTCCGTAATTCCCCGACACCGTGCCGAGGCCAGCCCGCTAGTACCTGAAGCAGCGGGCTGGACGCATAGCCACTCGAGAGGCATCCGGCAGGTGTTTCCCGATGTCGGACGGGACGTCTCTCCACCCGCACGGGGGGAGAGAGAGCCGCCTGAGCCGCTGGAGCGGCTCACGGAGCAAGTGCCTGCGAGACGCGCTGCTTGAGGGGCGCTCTCGCTACTACAAGGCACAAAAGCTCCAGAAGAACCTGTCCCCCGCTCGACTCCAGCGGAGTAGCGTTCCATTGCAGGGGGGGCAGCAACAGGCGGTAGGAACAATTACCGGTCGCCCCGCTATCCCCATCACCGCGCCGAGCCCAGTCCCGCTAGTGCCTGAGCTGCGGGCTGGATGTCTAGCCATCCGAACAGGCATCCGGCCGGTGGCGTCCGATTCGTCGGACGGGGACATGTCTCCACCTAAATGGAGGAGAGACAGCCGCCTGAACTGCATCCAACAGCAATTGGAGCAGCTCCAGCGAGATGCGCAGAAAGAGCGATCTCGCGGAGGGAGGTCAGGCACCCCCTCCACAGTGCCTCATGCACTGCCCTCTGCTCCCTCATTACTGGAGGCTAGCATTGGTGACCAGGGCTGGGCTGGTCTGGAACAGGGGCAGGCGGACGAATTCGGGAGTATGCCAGGGGTGCAGGAACATGAAGAGCTGTTGGGTGTGATGGACCGCTTGTAGCAACCCCACGGGCTGGAGCACCGCTGGAACCAAGAATGGCGGCCAGCATCAACCATTACTGGAAAAGGTGCTCGCTGAGGTGCTGAAACAACACAGCACCAGAAAACGGTGAGGCCCTCAAAGTAAAAAGTGTCAACAGCCAAATCTGGGGGCATGTGGGTCACACATCCAGACCCAAGAACTCAAGCTACAGCGGATTCTAAGGCTCCTGACGTCAGCCATCACAGCCTTTGCTCGTTCCGTGGAGAGCACGGAGATGGATACCTGCCAGCAGGATGTGCTGGCATTAATGTGTACCACACAATTTGAGATCAACAATCTCCGGAGGGAAACATAAGACCTGCCCTCAATCCCAAATTTGCTGGCTTGTGTAAAGCCCCAGCTGCGGAGACGGACGCGCTGCTATTTGGGAAAGATTTCAATAAAAAACTGAACGAGATGCAGGAAGCATCAAAAACCTTCGGCCTAATGAGGGCAGGCCCCGGGACGAGCAAACCAAGACCTCCGATACCCAAGCGGCAGCACCCCACGGCATCCACCAGTCGACGTCCGCAATATGGGACTGGTGAACGCTTGGGGTCCGCACATTATCCCCAAAGATCTTTCAGATCAGGGCCCGCAGCGGACCCCCTGGAAAATGCGCCTCCCCCCAACATCGCCAGCACGTCAGAACAAAATCTTCAGGAAAATGAAGAAACCGAATCGCCAATAACCATGGAGGTAGGTGGGTCTGGTCCCTACGAGCATATAGAGAATAAGGGTGCTTTATTAACAGGGGGAGATTACACTTGTTTAAAGAAGCATGGGGTATGGTCACGAGTGACAAGTATATACTCAACAACATTACAGGATATAAAATACAATTCATGTCAGAAAAAACGCCGCCAGTTCAACAATGGCCCCAAAGGGTATTTCTCCCTCCGTCAAAAAGAAACGTGAGGGACAAGCTGAACTGGTGAAACTTATCACAAAGGGGGTCATCGAAAAGACCAAACATGAACCTTTGGAATTTGTATCGAATATATTCACTAAAACCAAAAAAGATGGTGTCTGTCGCATCATCATTGACTTAACATCACTAAACAAATTTGTTAAGTATATACATTTCAAAATGGAGACATATGTTACTGCCAAACAACTGAATTACAAAGGACACTTCATGGCAAGCATTATCTTAAAGATGCTTACTATCTAGTACCCATATACAAGGATCATCGCAGATACCTAAAATGTATCTGGATGGTACAAAGCATTGCCCTATGGGCGAACTTCAGCCCAAGATTATTCACCAAAATATTGAACCCAGCCATAGCAATACTAAGAAAACAAAAACATATTGTCATGGCATATCTGGAGGATATTCTCATAGTAGGGAAAACGATGGAATTGGCTGTGGCAGCAGTATCAGCTACAAAACAGCTCCTCGAAACTCTGGGGTTCGTCCTACATCCAGATAAATCTAAATTGAAGCCATCCACTATCATGGACTACCTGGGCTTCACAATTAACTCAGTCCATATGACTGTTACCTTGCCAAAGGCAAAAATGGTTGAATTAGCACAATCATGAAACAAATTAAAGGTCAACGAGCGACCAACTATTCGACAAGTAGCAAGAGTAATTGGGGAAATGGTAGCAGCATTTCCGGCTACACAAGTCGGACTTTTGCACTATCAAAAAATTTACAGAGAGCAAAGGTACGGGCAATAAAACGACATACAGGTCACTATGATCGTGTCATGAACTTACCCACTGAAGCAATATCAGAGCTACAGTGGTGGGCAGAAAACGTTTGGCATAGTTTCAGCCCTATCTTTATCACTAACCCTACTTTAGTTATTCAAACAGATGCCAGTGCTCAAGGCTGGGGAGCGACTAACTCCATATCCAGCACAAGTGGTAGATGGACTAAACTAGAGTCATCATTACTACTTACACTGGGCATTAACTATCTAGAGATGTTGGGCGCCTTTTATGGTTTAAAAGCATATTTATCTAATATGCAGCACTTGCATTTTCGGTTACAAATTGATAAATACTACGTGGATGGCTTATATTAACCATATGGGTGGCATAAAATCATTATCATGCGACAAATTGGTCAACATGATTTGGCAATGGTATGTCGAAAGACATATTTGGCTATCAGCTACTTACCTACCAGGTAAGCTAAACACCCATGCCATTAGAAAATTAAACGCCTGGGTTGCAAGTTTGAACAGACCTTACCTGGAACTGGGATTGTCCAAACAAACCATTACCACCATGTCGGCATCCCTTCGAACATCCACCAAGAGGCAGTACTTAACCAACATCAAAAAAGGGAGAAGTACTGCCAGGAAACATGGACAACATACGCAACAGCTGCAGCCACCAACATACTGGAGTTCCTGGCCATCTACACCACGATGTAGGGCTCAGCTACAGTGCCATCAACACAGCGCAGAGTGCTCTTTCTGCTTATCTCAAACCAGCGGCAGGACAACAGGCGATGGGATCCCATCCACTGGTGGTAAAACTGATGAAGGGCATTTACAATATCAAGCCCTAAGCCCAGGTATACCCATATTTGGGATATCAGTGTGGTCCTGACATATCTCAGGGAATGGCCACCAGCCAGATCCCCCGGCCTCGAGCAAGCTACACTAAAGACGCTCATGTTGATGGCACTTGTATCAGCTCAGAGGGTCCAGTCACTACACCTATTGCGACTGGACAACATGATCACAGCTCCAGACCAGATCTGTCGTTATCCAGCGACTGGTCAAACAGAGCAGACCAGGAACACCTAATCCAGTCGTGGCTTACCCACCAGAACCACGGTTATGTGCCATGACCCACCTACTATCCTATATAGACACAACCAGAATATTCGAGGGAGATGAAAAGCCTTGTGGGTCAGTCACAAAAACCTTATGGTGGGGTACGAGCCAAACCATTGCGAGATGGCTCAAGCAGGTGCTAGAAACTGCTGGGATAAACACTAACATGTACAAATGTTATTCCACCAGGGCAGCATCCATGTCGACGGCTAAAGAATGGACATGCCTATAGACCACATCCTGGCTACAGCAGGATGGTGGGAAGGGAAAAGACCGTTCAGAAATTTTATAATAAGCCGTTGGCAAAACCTGGTTTATTTGCAGTAAAGATTTACGAACTGCAAATATTTCATTTAAGCCCAGGGGAGCAACTTAATTCTTTGTTGTTATTGTTTAAAAAATACCATTGTGTTTTTCTACAAATAGACTCATTGGTTCATTACGATAACACTTCCTCCCTCAAGAACTTCGGCAGTGAGTGAATTGAAACTGTTACACGGTTTGAAATCACAGAGCTTTGAAATCTTCACGTAGTCACTCACGTGACTCCGAAGTAAAATAGTAAGATTAAATGAGAACTTACCAGTTTGAAGTTTGATCTGTATTTTATGAGGAGTTACGATGAGGGATTACGTGCCCTCCGCTCCCACCCTCATTATATGGATCAAACTAATAAATTGATGTCTCCTTATCTTTACTATGTTTACTTCAAAATAACTGTGTCTATCTGTGATTCCACACCACTGCTTGGAAGTATGCCGCACCTGCGCACTGAGCGGGTTCTTCACGTAATCCCTCATCGTAACTCCTCATAAAATACAGATCAAACTTCAAACTGGTAAGTTCTCGTTTAATCTTACTATTTTTCTTTTGCTGCGAACTTCCGAAATTCACAAATGATTCGACAAAACCGATGCGTTTCCGACAATCTGCTGGGGCAAGTAAACAGCGAGCAACTGTTCGCAAGTCGATGGAAACTGGACACTCACAGCGCAGGAGACCGGGTTGGATCCTGACCTCTGGTGCTGACTGTGTGAAGTTTGCGTGTCCTCCCTGTGACCACATGCTTCAGTATGCCGCGATTCTGTAAATCCAGTTATGACATTGGCCGCAGGATTCTGTTCATTGTTGTTTAGCAAAATTCATCTATTATTTCCCTTTCATCCGTAAAGATGTGTGGGCGACATGAGGAAAAGGAGCAGCTTACCGAATCAATAATACAATTCACTTTCATACGAGTTACTGTCAAAGTAATATTCCCTAGAACAATAAATTATAGTTGTTTTAATTTAAATGTCGTCTTTTCTACAGCTAACCTGTTTGCAATCGTTATCCTCTCCCGGAGAAAGTGTGGTCTCTCTAAATGTATCACCCTCTATCTGGTATCCATGGCCGTAGCTGATCTAATGGTTCTGATATTCGAGGTCATTCTCTCAGAGATTACAGGAGCCCATTTTCCGTTTTCATTCCTCAACCGTTCTCACATTTGTAAACTGCATATTTTCTTGAATTGTATTTTTATTGATTGCTCTGTCTGGCTAACCGTGACTTTCACCTTCGATCGATTTATCACTATTTGCAATCTGAATTTACGAGCAGAATATTGCACTGAGAAAACTGCGGCTTTGGTGATAGCACTGACGTGTATTTTGTGTATTATTCAAAATATTCCAGTCTATATTTCCCTCGTACCTCTACAACTAGTTGACAACGTGGCTTGGTACTGTTGGACAACATCGGAAATCTACACCTCACCGTTATGGGCAGCACTGTGGGTGATGGAAACAATTCTCACCCCATTGGCACCAATTTTACTGATCATCCTCCTCAACGCCATGACAATAAGACACATTATCTGCGCCAATAGAGTGAGACGCAGTCTCAGAGGGAGCAAACATACCCAGACCGGCGCAGATATCGAGGTGGAGAACAGAAGGAAGTCCATCGTTCTATTGCTGGCCATATCCGGTAGCTTCGTACTACTTTGGATGGTGACCTTCGTGTGTTACCTGAGTGCATATTTCCTGGACGTTCACATTTTAGGATCAGATTACAACGATCCATTTACCATTACAGAACAGTCCGGATACATGCGGAGGGCTCTCAGTTCTTGCACCAACACGTTTATTTATGGGGTGTCCCTGAAAACAATTCAGGGATGAATTAAAACATGTGAAAGAGGCCCGTTCGTCCTCTTTTCCAATTTAATAAAGTTTTAATAAGGTCACTGTGAAACTGAAAATTATTTTCCAAATTACCTCGTGTTCTAGATTATACTATTGCATCTCACTTTCCGAGATACAATTCCCACCATCGAGTCAATACCGACCGTCATGGTACTCCTTGCATCCCCGTTGTCCTCCGCACGCATATTCAATGTAACCTCTTACATGGAACTCCAACGCCCACTAACGCCCCAGCCATTAACTCAGTCAAACAATTTGCGTCTTTGGGACGTGGACGGGATGTGGGGCCCATGAGATAAATCCCCGCGGAGGCAGGAAGATAAATGCGAAATCCACATTCATCAGAGAACAGAATCAGAAGGAGGAGTCTGCAGATACATTATCTTCAATAGATATACACAAAAATCTGGAGTAACTCAGCGCGACTGACAGAATCTCTGATGAGAAGGAATGGGTGACATTTCGGGTCGAGACCCATCCTTAAACGAGCAGATATTGATTTTATAAAAAGGACACATGTGGTGGAGTAAATCAGCAGGTCATGCAACATCTCTGGGGAACAGGAGTGGGTGACGCAATAAAAAGGATCGTCATGTGTTGGTTTATGCTGAAGACAGAGAGGAAACGTGGATTAAATCGTCGCTGGAGAACAAGGATCGGCGACTTTTTTGATCGGAACCCTTATTCAGACTAATTAAGGTTTCCAACCAGAAACATCACCAGACCACGATCTGCAGGAATGACGCCTGATTCCCGGAGTTACTCAGCATTATGTGTCTTTGTTACGTTTTGGGTCGATACAGTAAAGACCTGTGTGTCTTTTCTGGACCTTTTTATTTCCAACTGGCGGCGTGACATCAACTGCCTTAATTCTCTAGCCCAACTTACCGATCTCACCCCCTTCTGAACGCAGAGCCCTCCCCTCTCTCAGCAAAAACCCAGACATTGTTAGTAAACCCACCAACAATGGAGATGTCATTATAATCAGACCGGCTGATCTGTTCCCAGTTGAGGTAACAGATCAGATCTCGCACACCTCCTCATACTTAAACATCCACCATGATCCCACGGACGCACACTAGGCCATCACCTCACAGGCAGTTTCTGATCACAGCGCCTCGGGCGATCTCCCCTCCACAACCACCATCCTCGTCGATCCCAGGCCCCACGCTGTCCGCTTCTACCTCCTCCCCAAAATCAACTAAGCAGACAGCATTGGCAGACACATTGTCACTGTCTTCTGCTGCCGCGTTGAACCCATCTCTACGTACGTCCATTCCATTTCATCCCTCGTCTTGAGCCACTTCACACCTCCGTCAACCACAACTCACTCGCCCTTCATCTCTTTGATAACATTAGCTATCGAGGCCCCATTGCGTCATTCTCACCATGGTCGTTCAATTCCATCACATCTCTCTCCTGCTCTGAGTTTCAAGGCACTCCGCTTCTTCCTCGAATAGAGACACATTGAATGCCCCTTTACTAATACTCTTCTCCGCCAGCGCAATATCTCCTCGCCCGCAACAACTTATCTTTAGTCTAATCTCACTTTCTGCAAGTTAAAGATAAAGCCACGTGGTCCCGAATGAACACTGTATATGCATGCATTTTAGTCGGGTAGTCGAACAATCCCTGTTCCAGGTTTACATTGGCCCTATCCTCCGTCTTTCACCGCCACATCTACGACTGCATCGAGGCTGCCTGCTGCATCATTGCATCATTTCTTTTTATTTCCTTAAACACTAACGTCTTCTTTGCCTCCAAATTCGCGAGGACAATCCCTCCCACCTTCCCGACTGCCGATGAAATAATTTCAATTTCTTGATTGAAGCATTTTTGGAAACGGCTTAATGTTTAGTCGAGTCGGGCAGTTTCTCTCATTCACGGTGTTGCAGGCTCAGAGAGTTGGAAATAGCTGTCCATTAATCTATTATCCGCCGACTGACAGAATGTATGAGCGCACCTCCAATATTCACCAGTGGGTATCGGTCTAATTCTATACTCTACCATTGACTTGCAGGCGACACTATTTCCAGTTTGCAAAGCACAATACCGGCCTCTGTATTGCACACCTATATATGGAGATCGCTACCGCAGTAGACACAAAATGCCGGAGTAACTCAGAGGGTGAGGCAGCATCTATGGAGATAAGGAATTGTCGACGTTTCGGGTCGAGACCCTTCTTCAGACTGATGTCAGGGGAGGGGGCTGGACAAAGAAAGAATATAGGTGGAGATAGTAAGACCAGTGGGAGAACTGGGAAGGGGGAGATGATGGAGAGAGAAAGCAAGGGCGACCTGAACTTTGATAAGTCAATGTTCATACAGTTGGGTGTAAACTACCCAAGTGAAATATGAGGCGCTGTTCCTCCAATTTGGCTGGGCTTCACTCTGACAATAGAGGAGGCCCAGGACAGAAAGGTCAAATTGAGAATGGGAGGGGGTGTTGATGTGCTGGGCCATCGGGAGATCAGCTGGGTTAAGACAGACTGAGTGGAGGTGTTCAGCGAAACGACCGCCGATCCCGCGCTTGGTTTCGCCGATGTAGAGAAGTGCACAGCAGGAACAGCGGATGCAATATATAAGGTTGGAAGAGGTGAACCGCTGGTGAACCTCTGCATCACCTGGACAGACTGTGTGGGTCCTTGGATAGTCGAGGGGGGAGGTTAAGGGAAAGGTGTCGCATCTCCTGCGGTTGCAGGGGAATTACCAGGGGAGGGGGTGGTTTGGATGAGAAGGGACGAGTTGACCAAGGAGTTACAGGGGGAACGGTCTCTGCGAAAAGCTGAAAGCGGTGGAGATGGGAAGACGTGGCCAGTAGTGGGATCCCTTTGGAGGTGACGAAAATGTTGGAGGATTATATGCTGTATGCGACGGCTGATGGGGTGGAAGGTGAGGACACGGGGGCTCTGTCATTGTTTAGAGTGCGGGGAGGGGGAGTAAGAGCGGAGCTGCGGAATATCGGGGATACACCAGTGAGAACCTCATCTATAATAGAAGAGGGGAATTATTCTGCATTATTGAAGCTGATTGGGCATGTTCCCACGTCAATATCTATCTCTTTCATCCTGGTGGCATAGAGATATACATCGAATGTAAGTGCAGATAAAACAAATATTGCTGGCAAGGCTGTCAAACTACACAGTCAGTTGTAGAAATAGGCGGGCAAATGGCAGATGGTTTAAACCCCAGTAACTGGGAGTTGTTGCATTAGAGCAGTTCTAGCCGCCCGCTAATAGCAATGAAGCGGAGGCTTTGTAGTGGGTGCGAAATTTTCAATTGAACTGTATTATTTACACGGAGAACATGGACAAACATGGATCGTTTTATCCATTATGACGAAGTGAGACCTGATATCCACATATAATATTATGAGAGGCATCGATGAGATAGCCAGTCAGAGACGTTTTCCATGCTGGGATAGACTAGAGGGCATATCTTCAAGGTGAGAGTGTCAACGTTTAAAGGAGGTACACAGGCAATTTTTTTATTTGTAGGAAATGGAACGGGCTGCCAGGAATGGTGGTGAAAACATGCGAGAATGCGGTGCAAGAGGCTTTTAGATTGGCACATGGATATGTGCGGACAATTCAACATTGTATTGCTGCAGGAAGCAGAGAATGCGAATATACTAACAAATATATGTTCGGACATATTTCTCTCTATTTTCTGCAATAGAATAACGTAATATCTATTTTATAGAACGACCGACATGGCTGGCAGTTATTACACAATAACATACTTTGCAGCCGCTAACGTGAGGCTAAATGTGTTTGTTTAAGTGGCTGACTAATCCCAATGAATTGGCCTTGATTAGTGTTCATAGGTTTTCTCTGGAGAATATGCAGCTGACTAACAACTTTAAAACCTGTCAGACCACTGGCAGGAAATATCGAATATTTCTGGACATGGAACTGCCGGTACTCAACCAGGTACACAGAACATATTCTACCCTATCCTTGTCATCATTGGTGTACCTGGTAAACGTATTATTATTCTGTACCTATGTTTCGCCGTCTAGCCTTTACTGTTAAAAATCTCTGTGTTATTACTTATTGCTTGAGTTACTGATCCAATTATTGTCACCGAAAATGTCAACTACACAATCGAATCAATTGCCAATAGATCCAGCATCGTTTAGACAGGCAGATGGACAAGCAGAGATCGGAGGATATAGACATATGTAAGCGTGAGTTTTGTTTGGCGTTACATTTGGTGTAGACCTTGTAGATTGAAGGACCTGCCCCGGTGCTGTACCCACAATACTTTAACGACACAGTATGGAAGCAGACTGGTTAGCCACCGAGTCCACACCGATCAAAGATCACCCCTTTACACCATTTCAATGTTATCCCACATTCCCGTCACTCCTTACACACTCTGGGACATTTTACAGAGGCCAATTAATCTACAAATCCGCACGTCATTCGGATGTGGGAGGAATCCGGAGCACCCGGCGGAAGCTAACGTGGACACAGGCAGAACGTTCCAGGATCACTCATACAGGATTGGACTGTGCTGATACTATTGTGTATGTTCTAGCGGTGATCTTTGCTCTGTGATGGGAAAAGAAGCTTTCATATTATCAATAGGGATGAGCAATTAATCTGTCGATTGTCAATAATATAGGGCGCGTGTCCTAGGTTGGCAAAACGGTTATATTTTCGTGCATCAGTGGGATTGGATTGGCGAGATTAGGCACGCGTTATGTTGGGGAGGCTGTGTAATAGAAAAAAACAAGAAACCATCATTTTGTTAAAACTCTTCCTCTAAAGGAGAATCTGACGTGTTCCTGCCACGGCAACACCTGCTTGTGCGCCTCATATTCACCGGTTATGTCCGTCGCAAAATGAATTAACAGGTGTATACAGATGTGCGATGCCAATATGTAGCTGGTGCGGACGCTTCTTACTCCATCAACGGTGTGAGAAAAAAATACGATATTAATATTATTAATCGTCAAATTGAAGTGGACCGATGACGCATGCGGTGAATGCTGCCTGAGGATATGGAGGGCGGCAAGTTCAGTCAATCTGGTCTGTGTCGCGTCCATCTGTAGTCGGGATGAGTTTCCTTTGACGAGATCTTCTCAATATCCCCAAAGTTTCTGCAATGAGCCGATGCCCGAGCGACAACATATGGATAACTAACCTACCAGCCAGCAGTGTACGAGACGGTACGATCAAACTTTATTCATCCCCAGAGGGAAATTGGTCTGCCGACAGTCACAACACACAAGGCACTCAAAAGCTTGAAATTTAAAGTGAAAACAAAAATAAAAAGACAAGTGGGTGTCTGCTGGCTGCCGTGTACAAAGCACCTTCACCTGAACAAATGGACAAACAAACGCAGACTTATCCCCTGGGCAGAGGTCTCTAAACTAGATTGACCCCCCCCCTACACCGGGTCCCCCTTTGTTCTCCCACCGCCTCTCACGGTGGTCGCCCCACGCCGGGTGCACATTGTCTTCCCCTCCACAACCCCCCCTCACGCTCATAGACAGCTGATCGCGGGTCGACCGCGAGGGCATCCCGCCATCGAGGCTCCCGTTGCCGCCGAGGACCCCGCTGCCGCCGAGGCCCCATCACCGCCGAGGCTCCCGTTGCCGCCGAGGCTCCAGTCATCGCCGAGGCTATTTCGCACGCAGAAGGACAACGGAGCACATTGGCGGAGCTCGGAGTGTTGCTGCCTTCCAGCACCGGAGACATGGTTTGAAAGAGAAATATCGAGCCATTCAATATGGTCGTGGCTGATCATCTAAATCAGTATTCTGTACCTGCTTTTTCTCCATAACCCATGATTCAGTTAGCCCTAAGAGCTAAATCTAACTCTCTCTGGAAAACATCCAGTGAATTGGCCTTCACTGCCTTCTGTGGCAGAGAATTCCACAGATTCACAACTCCCATTGGTGAAAATGTGTCCCCCATCTCAGACCTAAATAGCCTACCCCTTATCCTTAAACGGTGATCCTTGGACTCCCCCAACGTGGGGAACATTTTTCCTGCATCAAGCCTGCCCAATCCCTTAAGAATATTATATGTTTCTATAAGATACCCTCTCATCCTTCTAAATTCCAGTGAATACAAGCCCAGTCGACACATTCTTTCGACGCAGAGACGCTTCCTGAGTGGACTTTTCACGTGCTCCCTGTTGGGTTCCGACCCGAAAAGCCGTGGTGATGATCCGCTGAGTTAATCCAGAATTTGTGTCTATCTATAGATAGGTGAAGTTTCGGATCGGGACCCTGTCAGACACAGTACAGTCCTGACATTCAGTGTGATCGCAAATAACCAATTTCACTCTTACCAAGGTCCAGGCGAAATTTGGGGGCACGATGGTAGTGGTGTTGGCTCAGATGCAGCCTGATGCCCGGGTTCGATTCCGTCAGGGACTACTGACTGTATGCAGTTTGAATCCCGCTTTCCACACACGTCAATCATGGCTGATCTCTGCAACCTAATGCCATTTTCCTGCCTTCTTCCCATAGCTCTTGACACCCGTTCTAATCAAGAACATGTCTATCTCGACCTTTAGAATATCCACAGACTTGGCCTCCACAGCCCACTGTGGTAATGAGTTCCACAGAGTAACTACCCTCTGACTAAAGATGTTCCTGCTTACATCCTTTCTAATCGAGCGCCTTAAATTCCGAGGCAATGACCTCTGGTCCTAGACTCTGCCACCAGTGGAAACATCTTTCCAACATCCACTCTATCTATGCCTTTCATTATTCTTTAAGTTTCAATGAGGTCCCCACAACCTTCTAAATTCCATCGAGTGCTGTCAAACGCTCTTCATGTGCTAACCCACTCATTCCTGGAATCATTTTTGAGAACATTCTCTGGAACCTCTCCAGAGCCAGCACATCCCTCCACATATATGGGGCGTAAACTTACTCACAGTACTACAAATGCGGCCTAACCAGCGCCTTACAGAAATCTCAGCACAACGTCATTGTTTTTGTTTTCCGGTCCTCTTGATATAAATGCTAGCATTGAAGTTTCCTTCCTTACTACCTAACCGACTTGCAAATTCACTATTTGGGACTGCTGGTGCAGGACTCCCAAAACGTGAATGTGCAAAGTGCTTTTGCACCTGCGATTTTTGGATTCTCTCTCCATTTACAAAACAATCTACGCCTGTATTCTTATTACCTAAATAGATAACTTGCTAACCCATTCATAACTGGAATCATTTTCGTAAACATTCTCTGGATCCTCTCCAGAGCCAGCACATCCTTCCACAGATATGGGGCCCAACCTTGCTCACAATACTCCAAATGCGGCCTAACCAGCGCCTTATAGAGCCTCAGCATGACATCGCTGTTTTTGTTTGTCGGTCCTCCAGATATAAATGCTAGCATTGAATTTGCTTTCCTTACTATCGATTCGAATTGCAAATTGCCGTTTTGTGAGCACTGGCAAAGTCCCTTTCCGCCTACAATTTCCGGATTCACTCTCCATTTACAAAATAATCTACGCCTTAATTCTTATTACCAAAATGCTATATTCTCATTCCGCAATTTCCTATACTGGCTTTCATCTGCCACTTCACTGTCCACCCGCTTAACCTGTCCAAGTCCTTCTATAGTGTTCTGTGTTCTTGTTTCCTCAACACTACCGGACCCTTCACCTATCATAGCGTCATCTCGAAACTTGCCCACAAAGCCTTCAGTCCCCTTATTCAAATCATTAATATACAACGTGAAGAGAAGCGGTCCCAGCACCGACACTTGTGGAACTTCACTAGTCACTGTCAGCCCACATGAAAAAGTGCCTTTTATTCCAACAGTTTGCCTTCTGCCACCCAGCCAACCCGCTAACAACCCGCTTATCTTCCCACGCAGCCTGACGTGCGGAACATCTTCAGAAACTCCAGGTAAACTACATCTACCGCCTCCCATTCTGCTATTAACTACATCAAAAACGCCAGCAGATTTGTCAGGCAAGATCTTCCCTTCACAAAAGCAGGCTGACGTCGGCCTATTTTATCGTCAACGTCCAACGACTGCGTAACCTCATCCTTTGTAATTGTCTCTAAAATCTTAGCAACCACCGGGCGACGTCAGGCTAACCGGTCTATAGTTGTCGTTCTTCTGATGTGCTCCCTTTATGTACAGCGGGGTGATATTCGCAATTTACCAATCTTCAGGAATCACTCCTAACTCAAGGAGTTCTTGAAATATCTCAAATCATGCCTCCACAATCCCTGAGGCCACCTAATTCACCACCTAGTCCAACCGGTCCAGGTGCCCTATCCACCCACCCTCACACATTTAGTTTTCCTAGCACCTTCTCCTTAGCAATCGCATGGCAAGGAAAGGGAATCGTGGATTCCCTTTGTTAAATTGTAAACATGACCGGGGAAAAAGCAGCGTATGTCAGGTTGAAGTGAGTTGCAGGACCTACTCGGGTCTATTCAAGGTTATTGAAGGAGAACAGAATGCAGTGTGCTTGTTTTGGTGCATCTGCACGCGCTTGGAAGTGTCACTAGAGACATACCGAAGTTTCTCAGTCTCCGAAGGACGTAGAGACTTCAGTGTGTCTTCTTAGTTGTGGATTAATTGTGTGTGGGCCACACATATCTATCAGAATATTAACGCCAAGCAGATTGAAGCTCTCAAACATTCGAACATCCCCATCATTGAAACTGGTGGGACATGTTCATACTGATGTCAATATCTATCTGTTTCATCTGCTGTCAGTGAGGTAGACATCAACTCGTTGGTTTTAAGTTTGCAGGAAAAGCAAACATTGCTGACGTTTCGAGAAGGGAAACTGCACAGTGGGATGTTGGTCAGTTGCAGAAATATGCGGGAAATGGCAGATGGATTTCAAACCCGGTAACTGGGAGGTGTTGCTCGTACAAGTTCACACGTTATAGATGTAGAATTCGGCCATTCGGCCCATCGAATCTACTCTGCCATTCAATTGTGGCTAATCGCTGCCGCCCAATCCCATTTTTCTGCTTTCTGTCTATAACCTTTGAAGCCCGTTCCAATCAATAAATTGTCTATCACTGCCTTTCAAATGTCCACTGACTTGCCCTACACAGGATTCCACAGATTAACTACCTTCTGACTAAAGAAGTTCCTCCTCATCTCCTTTTTAAAAGAGCGACCTTTAATTCTGAGGCGATGGCCTTTGGTCCTAGACTCTCGCAGCAGTGGAAACAACCTTTCTGTGCCTTTCATTATTCTGTAAGTTTCAATGACATTCTACGTCAACCTTCCAAACTCCAGTGAGTTGTGACCCAGTGTTGTCAAACGCTCATCGTGTGCTAACCCATATATTCCTGGAATCATTTTGGTATACCTTATCTTGACCCTCTCCAGAGCCAGCGCAGCCTTCCTCAGATATGTGGCCCAAATCTGCTCACAGGACAACAAATGCTGCCTGACCAGCGCCTTATCGAGCCTCAGTATTACGTCACTCTATTTGTTTTCCAGTTCACTTGATATAAATGGCAGCATTTAATTTGCCTTCCTTGCTACCGATTCTACTTGCAAATTAACTGTTTGGGAGTCCTGCACCAGCACTCCCAAGTCCCTTTCCACCGATTTATGGATTATGCCCCCATTTACAAAATAATCAACGCCTTTATTATTATTACCAATAGGCATGATTCCCCACTTTGCTATACTAGATTTCATCTGCCACTTCTCTGTCCATTTTCCTATCCTGACCAAGTCGTTCTGCAGAGTCCTTGCTTCTTTTCCACTGACTGACCCTCCACCTATATGAGCATCATCTGGAAACTTGACGTCGAAGCCTTCAATCCCCTTATCCAAATCATTAATATAGAAAGTGAAGAGAAGGTGCACCAGCACCAACCCTTGTGGAAGTTCACTAGTCACTGTCAGCCCACCTGAAAACGCGTATTTTATTGCAACTCTGTACCACACAGAAAACCGTCTATCCATGCTGACATCTTCCCATTAATAACATGGACTCATATATTCCCGAGCAGCCTGACGTGCGGCACGTCATCGAAGCGCTTCTGAAATTCGAGGAAAGCACCATCTACCGCCCCCCCCCCCCTCTGTCTGTTCTGCTACTAACATTCGCAAAGAACACCAACAGATTAGTCAGACAAGATCATCCCTTCACAAACTCATGCTGACGTCGGCTTCTTTTATCGCGAACATCCAACTGCTGGGTAATCTCATCCTTTATAATTGAATCTAAAATCTTAGCAACCACCGATGACATTAACCTGTCATTAGTTGTCTATATATATTAACCTGTCCGCTCTTCTGTTTTGCTCCCTTTATGTACAGCGGGGTGATATCCGCAATTGACCAATCTTGGGGAATCACTACTAACTCAAGTGATTCTTGAAATATCACAAATATTGCCTCCACAATCCATGAGGCCACCTACTACAGAACCATGGGGTGCAGTCCACCCGTTCCAGGTGATTTAACGAGCCTCAGATTTTTCAGTTTTCCAAGCACCTTTTCCTTAGTAATCGCATGGGAGAGAAGGCAATCGTGGATGACCAAGGAGATCGTAAACCTGACAAGGAAAATGATAAGCGAATTTGAGGTTGAAGTGGGTGGCTGGACCTAATGGGTTTTTTCCAAGGGTTTTGAAGGAGAAGAAAGAACAGATTGCTTATTTCGGTGTAACCGTGTGTCTTCCTAGCTGTCCCGTCTTTGTGTCTGGACCACACAGATCATAATGTATATTAACGCCAAGCAAATTGAAGCTCTCAAACATTCGAACCTCCACATTATTGAAGCTGATGGGACGTGGCCGTACTGGCCAATACCTATCTCTTTCATCTGCAGGCATTGAGATAGATATAGACGTAGATACGTTTTTCTGATATTTGCAGCCAAAGCAGAAACTGCTAAAGTTGCGAGATGGGAGGAAAGTTGTCAAACAACACAGTGGGATGTCGGTCAGCTGCAGAAATATGCGGGCAAGTGGCAGATGGATTTCAATGTCGTTAGTTAGGAGGTGTTGCCTCTTGCGAGGTCAATGTAATGCGAAACTATACGATTGACGGCAGGACTCTTAACAACACGGAAAGGCAGAATGATATTCGTGTCCAGATCCATAGCTCCCTGAAAGTGGCATCACATGCAGAAAGCATTGTTCAGGAGGCGTATGGAATGCTTGCCTACGTTGGGCGGGCTTTGATTACAAAGGTCACGAAGTCACGTTCTGGGCGCCCCTTACAGCAATAACGTGGAGACTTTTTAGTGGATGCAGAGGTATTTCACTGGAATTCTGCCTCGATTGGACTGCATTTGTTACAACGCGAAGTTGGACAAACGTTGATCTCTTTCTCTGGAATGTTGAAGGAAGAAGAGAGACGATATAAATAAACTCAATTGGGGGAGGCATGGATGAGGTAAATAGTCAGAAACACATCTTTGCTGGGATGGACTAGAGGGCATATGTTTAAATGGAGCGGGTCAACATTTAAAGCAGATACGCGGTCAGGAGGTTGTGTAGGTAGTGGCGAGTGCATGGAACGAGCTGCCAGGAGGTGGTGAAAGCAGATGTTAGAGTGTTGTGCAATAAGCTATTAGATCGGCATATGGATATGCGTGGATAATTCAACATTACATTAACGCAGGAATCAGAGAATGCCAATAGACTAACAAATATATGTTCTTAATAATTCTACCCATTTCTGTAGTGGAATAACACAATATATATTTTATAGAACACTGCTGGCAGTTGTTGCGCAATAACATACTCAGCAGTTGCTAACGTGATGATGTTAACTTTGTTTGTTTAACGGACTGACACTAATCCCAATTAATTCGCCTTGATTAGAAGTCATATGATTTATCTGGAGAATATGCAGCTAACTTTAAAAGCAAGCGACCTGTCAGACCACTGGCAGAAAACGTGGATTATATCTGGACATGGAACAGGTATATCAACCAGGTAGAGAACATTTTCTATCCCATCCTTGTCATCATTGGTATTCCTGGTAAGTCCTTTACTATTCTGTACCCAGGTTTCGCTCTCTCGCCTTTACTGTTGAAACAATCTGTGCTATTAATTGTTGCTTGAGATACAGATCCAGCATTGTGCGGCTTATATTTACCGGTTCCGTCCGTCGCACACTGAATTAAGATACCCACACATGTACGATACAAATCTGTAGCGGGTGCGGATATTTCTGACACCATTAGCGCAGTGAAAAATACAGGACTGTAATTATACTTCATCTCCAAATGGAAGTGGATAGATAACGAATGCAGTGAATGCTGCCCCTGTGATAGGGGGGCGGCAAGTTCGGTCAATCGGGACCAACTGCAATCGGATTCACCGGCTGATTTTCCGTTCACATTCTCGTCTCAATTTACTCCAAGTTTTGCCTTGACCCGATGCACTGGCGACAAATGATGTGGATAGGCAACCTACCAGCCAGCGGTGTATCGCAAGTGGAACAACGGAGAACCGTGCCGCTCATTAGCAGCTCGGAGAACTGCTGCCTTACAGCGCAAGAGAGTCGGTTTGATCCGGACCTGGGATCCTGTGTGGAATGTGCACTGATTGCGTTGATTCAACTGTCGGCTCTGGCTCCTTCCACATCACAGAGGTCCAGAAGCTCTAGATTTCTCTCACAACCCGTCCTGGTTTGTAGGTGAACTGGGTTCAATAATTTGCTTCCAGTGTGAAGGGAGTGAATGCGAATGTTGGCTAACAAAAAACCAGTGTGAACGGCGATGGATGATCTGCACGACCCAGTGTGCCGGGGACATGTTACCATGCTGCATCCATCAATCCATCTAACATTGACCCAGGGAGTTGAAGCTACGCCAGCGCCGGGAGAAGGTGCAAACAGCACTAGTGACCAGTGTCGATCCTAGACCGCTCAGCAGTCCGGCAGCAGTGCGCCTGCTGTCAATTTGCCTTGAGGGAAATGGGCGATTAAAATAGGACGCTTTATAACGCAAGCGCGTTGGGAAATATAATTTAGCAGAGGCGTGGATTGGATGCAGTATTTGCATTCATATATGTATCGCGAAATCAATCTGCTGGTGAGCAACGCGAGTGTGGCCACGACTCATCGCGGACATGTGTACACAACGTCTCGATACGATTTATATTTAAACGCAATACTTCTCAACTGCGGTAATCATCAAACTGTTCTTGTTTTTATGCTGACGCTGCATTCTACCTGCAGATGGAAGGTTATAGCATAAGGTTTGGCGCTGGACTGTGATAAGTAAATCGGCCGACATTCTTCACTCTGCACATTCCTTTGTGGTCAGGTGAATGGAATTCACAATGAATATATATCCACTATAGCTGTCAAACCTCTTAATAATCGTACTGCGATAGGCCGCTAGTCTGTAAACCCAGTAAGCCTTGGCCACTGCATTTTATTGACTATTGGTTAGCGAAGTCCATCTTTCCGATGTCCTTTTCAGAATCCGAGACGTGTGGGCCACACGAGTACAAGGGGTAGGTGACAGTCTGATATCATCCATTTACCTTCGCTGAACTGTCAAACCGATGTTCTTCTGGAATAGTAAATGTTGGTGATTTTAATTTCGTCTTTCCTATAGCTAACCTGATGGCAATCGTCATTCTCTCCCGGGGAAAGTGTGGACTCTCTAAATGTATCTCCCGCTATCTGGTATCCATGGCCGTGGCTGATTCATTGGTCCTGATCTTCGAGGTCATTCTCTCCGAGATTTCAGATGGCTATTTTCCTTATTCATTCCTCAACATAACTCAAGTTTGTAAACTGATTATTGTCTTTAATTTTATTTGCATCGATTGCTCTGTCTGGTTGACAGTGACCTTCACTTTCGATCGATTTGTTACTATATGTACTCAGAATTTACGAACAAAATATTGCACCGAGAGAACTGCGACTATAGTGATATCGCTGACATGTATCTTCTGTATTATTGAAAATATACCTATATATTTTGCCTACGTACCACGAGAAATAATTAACAACTTGGGCTGGTCCTGTAGCATAACCCCAGAATTCTACACCTCACAGTTTTGGGCAGCACTTTTCTTCATCGAAATCATTTTAACCCCATTTGTACCAATTTTACTGATCATACTCCTCAATACCCTGACAATCAGGCATATCATACGCGCCAACAGAGTGAGGAGCGGTCTCCGAGGGAAAACGAAGGACGAGGGCGGCACGGATCAAGAGGTGGAGAGCAGAAGGAAGTCCATCATTCTATTGCTGGCCATATCCGGTAGCTTCGTCCTACTGTGGATGGTAAACTTTGTCTGCCTCTTGAGTGTAAATTTCCTCAAGGTGGAGCTTTCATCAACAGATAACACCGACCCATTTACCATTGCGGAACTCTCCGGATATATGCTGAGGTCTCTGAGTGCCTGCATCAATACGTTTATTTATGGGGTGTCCCAGAAAAAATTCAGGGAGGAATTTAAAAAGGTGATTAAGAGCCCGTTCGTTTTAATTTCCAATTCAATAAAGTGTTTGTTGTGATTTTAGTGCTCAAAGTGAAAACTCGTTTCTAAATTACGTTGCCTTCTGCATGATATCATTGCACCTGACTTTCCGAGATACCATTGCACCATTGGGTCAATACCGGGCGTCAGGGTAATGTCTGCATTCCATTTCGTTCATCGACAAGTATGGCATTGCGTGTTAACTAGAACACGTTGACTGTACAGCTGTAACATCATGAACGCAGATATCGTACTAGAATTGGATATAAATCTAGTTTGCATATAATGCGAAAATACACGAAGAGGATGCAGAAGGACTTAGATGGGTTGGGAGATTGGGCAGAGATATGCCAGATGGAATACATAGCAACGTGTGGAGTCATACATTTTGGTAAAGGCGCTGACTATGTTCTAAATGGGAAGAGGGTCCAGAAATCAGAGGTGCGAAGGGATTTGGGAGTGCTAGTGCACGTTTCCCAAAATGTGAATTTGCAAGTCGAATCAGTAGTAAGGAAAGCAAATGCAATGCTCGCATTTAATGCCGAGGCTTAATAAGGCGCTGGTTACGCCGCATTTGTACTCCAGAGGTGGTTTATGAAATTTGATCCAGGAATTAGTGGGTTAACATGTGACAAGCATCTGTCGGCACTGGGCCACTGCTAACTGGACGTTAGAAGGATGAGGGAGGCCCTCATTGAAACGTAGCGAATAGTGAAAGGCCTGGGTAGAGTGGATGTGAAGAGGATGTTTCCACTGGTGGATGAGACGAGGGCCAGAGGTCACAGCTTCAGAATTAAAGCACGTTCCGTTAGAAAGGGGATGAGGGGGATTGTTTCTCATCAAAGGGTGGTGAATCAGTGGGATTTATTGCCACAGAAGACTGTGCAGGACGTCATTACTTATTGTCAAGGCAGAGATACATAGTGTCTTGGTTAGTACAGATGTCAGGGGTTAATATAGAAACATAGAAACATATAACATAGGTGCAGGAGTAGGCCATTGGGCCCTTCGAGCCTGCACCGCCATTCAATATGATCATGGCTGATCATCCAAATCAATATCCCATATCTGCCTTCTATCCATACCCCCTGATCCCTTTAGCCACAAGGGCCACATCTAAAGCCCTCTGAAATCCAGCCAATGAACTGGCCTCAACTACCTTCTGTGGCAGAGAATTCCACAGATTCACCACTCTCTGTGTAAAAAATGATGTTCTCATCTCGGTCCTAAAAGACTTCCCTCTTATCCTTAAACTGTGACCCCTTGGTCAGGACCTCCCGAACACCGGGAATAGTCTTCCTGCATCTAGCCTGTCCAAAACCGTAAGAATTGTGTAAGTTTCTATAAGATCCCCCCTCAATCTTCTAGATTCTAGCGAGTACAAGCCGAGTCTATCCAGTCTTTCTTCATATAAAAGTCCTTCCATCCCAGGAATCAGTCTGGTGAACCTTCTCTGTACTCCCTCTATGGAAAGAATGTCTTTCCTCAGATTAGGAGACCAAAACTGTACGCAGTACTCCAGGTGTGGTCTCACCAAGACCCTGTACAACTGCAGTAGAACCTCCCTGCTCCTATACTCAAATCCTTTTGCTTTGAATGCTAACATACCATTCGCTTTCTTCACTGCCTGCTGCACCTGCATGCCTACTTTCAATGACTGGTGTACCATGACACCCAGGTCTCGTTGCATCTCCCCTTTTCCTAATCGGCCACCATTTAGATAATAGTCTACTTTCCTGTTTTTTGCCACCAAAGTGGATAACCTCACATTTATCCACATTATACTGCCTTTTCCCACTCACCCAGCCTATCCAAGTCACCTTGCATCCTCCTAGCATCCTCCACACAGCTAACACTGCCCCTCAGCTTCGTGTCATCCGCAAACTTAGAGCTGTTGCATTCAATTCTCTCGTCCAAATCATTAATATATATTGTAAATAGCTGGGGTCCCAGCACCGAGCATTGCGGTTCCGTTTACTCCTACTCTTTGCTTCCTGTTTGCCATCCAGTTCTCTATCCACATCAATACTGAACCCCCAATACCGTGTGCTTTAAGTTTGTGTACTCATCTCTTATGTGGGACCTTGTCGAAAGCCTTCTGAAAGTCCAGATATAACACATCAACTGGTTCTACCTTATCCACTCTACTAGTTACATCCTCGAAAAATTCTATAAGATTCGTCAGACATGATTTACCTTTCGTAAATCCATGCTGACTTTGTCCAATGATTTCACCACTTTCCAAACGTGCTGCTATCCCATCTTTAATAACTGACTCTAGCAGTTTCCCACTACCGATGTTAGACTACCTGGTCTGTAATTCCCCGTTTTCTCCCTCCCTCCCTTTTTAACAAGTGGGGTTACATTAGCTACCCTCCAATCCTCAGGAACTACTCCAGAATCTAAAGAGTTTTGAAAAGATACCACTAATGCATCCACTATTTCCGGGGCTACTTCCTTCGGTACTCTGGGATGCAACCTATCCGGCCCTGGGGATTTATCGGCCTTTACTCCATTTAATTTACCTAACACCACTTCCCGGCTAACCTGGATTTCAGTCAGTTCCTCCATCTCATTTGACCCGCGGTCCCTGCTATTTCCGGCAGATTCTTTATGTCTTCCTTAGTGAAGACGGAACCAAAGTAGTTATTCAATTGGTCTGCCATGTCCTTGTTCCCCATGATCAATGCACCTGTTTCTGACTGCAAGGGACCTACATTTGTTTTAACTAATCTCTTTCTCTTCAAATATTTATAAAAACTTTTGCAGTCCATTTTTATGTTCCCTGCCAGTTTTCTCTCATAATCTATTTTCCCTTTCCTAATTAATCCCTTTGTCCTCCTCTGCTGGACTATGCATTTCTCCCAGTCCTCTGGTATGCTGCTTTTTCTGGCTAATTTGTACGCTTCATCTTTTGTTTTGATATTATCCCTGATTTCCCTTGTTACCCACGGATGCACTACCTTCCCTGATTTATTCTTTTGCCAAACACGGATGAACAATTGTTGTAGTTCATCCATGCAGTCTTTAAATGCCTCCCATTGCATATCCACCGTCAACCCTTTAAGAATCAATGTCCAGTCATTCTTTGCCAATTCACGGTCCAGAGCTTCAAATTCCTGGGCGTGCACATTTCTGAAGATCTTTCCTGGTCCGAGAACACGAATGCAATTATCAAGAAAGCTCATCAACGCCTCTACTTCCTGAGAAGATTACGGAGAGTCAAGGAGGACTCTCTCTAACTTCTACAGGTGCACAGTAGAGCATGCTGACCGGTTGCATCGTGGGTTGGTTCGGCAATTTGAGCGCCCTGGAGAGGAAAATATTTTAAAAAAAAGTAGTAAACACTGCCCAGTCCGTCATCGGCTCTGACCTTCCTTCCATCGAGGGGATTTATCGCAGTCGCTGCCTCAAAAAGACTGGCAGTATCATCAAAGACCCACACAAACCTTGCCACATACTCATCTCCCTGCTACCTTCATGTAGAAGGTACAGGAGCCTGAAGACTGCAACAACCAGGTTCAGGAATAACTACTTCCCCACAGCCATCAGCGTCTGTAAATGGTGGAATCTTGAGCAAAGCACGTTCTTGAGAACTCACTCGGAGAGTCATCATGTAGGGAGGGAAAAGACAGACGAGGTATCGTGTTGGGACCCTTCATCAGACAGTGTGACATGAGACTTAAGCGGATCCGTATGTTTTTTTTCAAGCATGTATCTGCTAATTAACAGCACGAGAATATTAAGCGTCTTCGTGGAAGAAGTTATTCTGAATCTGCTTTCTGAATGTCCTTGGTCAGGTGCACCAGGGACACCGGGCAGTAGCGAGCGCTATATGGTAAAGTCCATGTTGCTATAATTGCTTCTGCAGCAAACTAAATTATAACTCATCATGGAACGTGAATTGTTATCCGGAAGTGGCGGCGCTGGGAACGGCTGCGGCTCGCCTGCAGTCCGCTTGTTTTTACTTTTTTGTGTTGTTTTTTTTCGTTTTGTCTAGTTGCGTTTTTGGTTTTTAGGTTGTGTTTATGTGTGTGGGGGGGGTGGGGTTGACATGGGGGTTGCTGTCTCTCCCTTGGGGGGAATACGACTTTTTCGTCGTATCCCCCTCTCTGCCTCCGTCTGCGCTGAGGCCTAATGGCGGAGCTGGCGACCTCGGGACTCCGGAGGCAGCCTGTCAAGACTCGCCCTGGGCTCGCTCCCGTGAGGGCGGCCCAGCTCGGGGCTGGAACTGCGCTCCAGTGAGGACGGCCTGGCGAGGGGCCGAGACTCTCCCGTGAGGGGCTGTGGCACTCCCGTCGGAGTGGCCCAGCCCGAGGGAGGAACGGCACTTTCGTCGGAGTGGCCCAGCCCGAGGGAGGAACGGCACTCCCGTCGGAGTGGCCCAGCCCGAGGGAGGAACGGCATTCCCGTCGGAGTGGCCCAGCCCGAGGGAGGAACGGCACTCCCGTCGGAGTGGCCCAGCCCGAGGGAGGAACGGCACTCCCGTCGGAGTGGCCCAGCCCGAGGGAGGAACGGCACTGCCGTCGGAGTGGCCCAGCCCGAGGGAGGAACGGCACTCCCGACGGAGTGGCCCAGCCCGAGGGAGGAACGGCACTCCCGTCGGAGTGGCCCAGCCCGAGGGAGGAACGGCACTCACGTGAGGGCGATCCGGCTCGGGGCTGGAACGGTGCTCCGATGACTGGGACGGCGTTCTGGCGGCGGTGACCTGGGGCCAGGGTTGAGCCGCGGGCCAGCGGCTGCGTCCGTTGGACTGGAGGGCGGCAGCTTCGAACACCCCGGGCCGCGGTGTTTGAGCCGGCCCGTTGCGGGGTTCGGTGAGCCGCGGGACTGTTTGTACCATCGCCCGGTGGGGAATCGCATCAGCGCAGAGGGAGAAGAGAAGGGAAGAGACTGCAGCCCTAAGATTTTTGCCTCCACCACAGTGAGGTGCTTGGAAGACTCACTGTGGTGGTGTTAATTTGTGTTTATTGTTGTTATTATTGTATGATGTATGTATGACTGCAGGCACGAAATTTCGTTCAGACCGTAAGGTCTGAATGACAATAAAGGCATTCAATTCAAATTCAATTCAATTGACTTGAATTCGATGGCAGAGGATTTGCCTCTCATGAAGTGGGCCAATAACTTGTCACGTGATTTTCAAAGAGAAATGGGTAACACGTAGACTTATAGAGGTCGATGACGGAAGATGAACATTCCTACAAATGGCAAACGGACCCAAAGATATCACCCAGTGATTGCAAACGATACACAATATTTGATTAGATATCAAATCATGTTTGCTGTATGTCAGCGAAAAATACCAGGAGAACCGTACTTCATTTGGGCAGGTAAGAGAGTAAATTGAAAGGAAAATAGCAGAGGAAAAGTCATAACTTGGGAACTGAATGGCAGGTATTTTAAAATAAAACCAAAATGCATTTTTGCACTTTCATTCCCCAATATTAATGTGCGAAGATCATCTGGGTCATCCTTACTCAGAGACCGAACACCCCCCCCCCCAACTTACACCCCTCCTCCGTCTGACACAACCAGTTCCGACCCTCAACAGCAGTTCGTTTACATTATTCTATTCAGTAGCGTAGACATGGACATTAGGTCCAAGATATGCCTGCCCTTCCGTTGGTTACGTTTGTTCCACACGCACCCGGCGCTATACCGGACA
>NW_022630125.1:204029-206529 GCF_010909765.2 Amblyraja radiata | reverse complement strand
GAAACATGTATGCGATTGTTAAGGGTTTGGACACGCTAGAGGCAGGAAACATGTTCCCGATGTTGGGGGAGTCCAGAACCAGGGGCTTCACACACACACAGTTTAGATTAGATTAGATTAGATTAAACTTTATTAATCCCCTTATTCAGGGGAAATTCTGATGTCCTTGCAGCACATCAATAAAAATACAACATAGATTCAAAAAGAAGTTCAACACAAAAACATCCCCCCACAGTGATTCCCACTGTGGGGGAAGGCACAAAGTCCAGTCCTCATCCTCTTGTCCACCCAAAGTCGGGCCTATTGAGGCCTCCACAGTCGCCGCCACGGCGCCCGATGTTCTCGCCGGGTGATGGTGCTCCGGCGTCCGGGAGAACCCCCAGCGGCTTGGGGTGCCAGGAACGGCCGCCTTCCCACCGGAGACCGCGGCTTCCAAGCCAAAAGACCGCGCCGGACGGAGCTCCGCACACTGGCGATCTCAGCAAGAGATCCCAGGCTCCGGGATGTAACGTTCAGCGTCGCAGCTGGCCGCTCCACAGAACCGCGGCTCCACAATGTTCTTATCGGCGGTCCCAGCATACTGGAGTTCCAGCGCGGCGACCCAGGAAAGGCATCGCCCGCTCCGCAATAGCGCTCCAGCGCTGCGCCGCCGCCAAAGCCGATGTTCTGCGCCGCCGCCAAAGCCGATGTTCTGGCCAGGTCCCCTCAGGGAAACGTCGCTCCAGGACCCGCTGGTAGGCCGCAAGGACAGGTCGAAGTCGCTGCTCGGAGGAAGGCAACCCTTCCGACCAGGTAGGGACTCGAAAAGCAGTTTCCCCCTTCCCCCCCACCACCCCCCACACACAAAAAGATTAGGCTCCCTGACTACACACTCAACGTACTAAAAATAATAAAAAAAGACGGGGAAAAAAACGGACAGCTGCAGGACAGGCAGCCGTTCAGGACAGCGCCTCCTCCGACATATATGTGTGTGTGTGTGTGTGTGTATGTGTGTGAATATATGTGTGTGTGAGTGAATATATGTGTGTGTGTGTGTGTGAATATATGTGTGTGAATATATGTGTGTGAATATATGTGTGTATGTGTGAATATATATGTGTGTGTGTGAATATATATGTGTGTGTGTGTGAATACATATGTGTGTGTGTGTGAATATATATGTGTGCGTGAATATATATGTGTGTGTGTGTGTAAATATATATGTGTGTGTGTGAATATGTGTGTGCGTGCGTGCGTGTGTGAATATATATGTGTGTGTAAATATATATGTGTGTGTGAATATGTGTGTGTGTGAATATATGTTGTGTGTGTGTGTGTGAATATGTGTGTGTGTGTGTGAATATATGTCTGTGTGCGTGGATATATGTGTGTGTGAATATATACAATGTGTGTGCGTGAATATATGTGCGTGTGTGTGTGAATATATATGTGTGTGTGTATATATGTGTGTGTGAATGTTGTGTGTGTGTATGTGAATATATATGTGTGTGTGAATATATGTGTGTGTGAATATATGTCTGTGTGCGTGGATATATGTGTGTGTGAATATATATATGTGTGTGTGTTAATGTGTGTGTGTGTGAATGTGTGTGTGTGTGTGTGTGTGTGTGTATGTGTGTGTGTGTGTGAATATATATGAATGTGTGTGTGAATATATATGTATGTGTACGTGAATATATATGTATGTGTGCGTGAATGTGTGTGTATATGTGTTTGTGTGAATAGGGGGTTGCACGTAAGGTCACAAGGTCATAGGACTTGACGCACGGAGCCGCTCAATCCATCTGGAAGACACCCGTCACTTCCAGAATATGTTATTAATGCAAGAAACGCGTACTTTCCTATCTGTTAAAAACCGCCAAAATGTTGAAGATTGCTTTGAAAAACATTGTGGAAGTTGGGGTAAGTGTGAGAGACATGTACCCAACATTATAATTCCAAACGTGAAATGAAATGTAGGTAAAGAGAAGCGAGAATTGAAGGGACAACAGCAGCTAAAGTGCTTGGTAAACATTGGCTGTGCAGATATCGTGATTGAAAATATCAGAATTATCGTGTTTGTTCACTGCATTTCATCAACAGTAATGCATTATTCGTGTTTTTTCTTGATTCCTTTGGTATCTAAAAATTCTCAGGTGATAAATCTGGCTGTAAATTTTTCTTCAGATGCGTTTTCATTTTGTACGTAAAAACCTACTTGAGAACCATGGGCGATTAAAAAAAAAATGCAGCCAGATTTATTATTTCTGAAACTTTTTAGATGCCAAAGGAATCAAGAAACACTGAAATAATGCTTTAGTGTTGATGAAATGTAGTGAGAAAACGGCCAATGTTCGCTAAGCACTCTGTTTGTTGTCCCTTCAGCTCTCACTTCTATCTACCGTCATTTCTCCTCACTTTTGGAATTCTGAAGTAGGGTACATTTCTCACATGCTCATTCCGATTTCCATAATTATTTGCAGCGCAAAAATTGACATTTTCGGCGTGTTTTAACGGGCCC
>NW_022630125.1:149029-199029 GCF_010909765.2 Amblyraja radiata | reverse complement strand
AATGTCAAATGTTTCCTGAAGGATGGAACATCGCCCAAGAATGTTGTCATTAATAGCGTGCTTCGTTGAATGATGACTTCTGAGATAAATTCTCAGATTTTCCTTCTTAAAATTTGACCGCTGGCTTGCTCTATATTAAAATTGTCTCTTTTTATCAACAGGAATTAGTCATCAAGAGGCAGCGAGCAGCAGAACACAACAAGACGCAACAAGACACAACAAGTAAAAACTAAATAAATCTCATCCTTTAAAATTTAAATTGTTCTTATATTTTAAGAGTCATTCACATTTTAAACTTTAATAAAACCTTTTTGCACTTTTAATGCCGTGTGTTCTTTATCACAATAGAACCTAATAGGCAGGAACGGCTGATCTGTGGGAGAGCCACTAAGAGTGCATGGGGGGAGGTTGTTTGGAGATGCACTGAATGTGTGGGTGGGAGGGGAATGGCAAGGAGCAGATTGGGGGGGGGGTGAAGGTAGGTGGGGTGACTGAGTGAACTGCCAGCGTACAAGGCGTGAGTGACTGCACTGCCAGCCCACGAGCCGTGAGTTAATGAACTGCCAGCCCACTAGCTGTAAGTGACTGAACTGCCAGCCCAATAATCCATTCAGACCACCCTCTTCCCCCTTCACTCTTAGTCTCACCTGTTTTGGGCAGAATTTCTGGCAGTTTCTCAGCCGCCAGCCTGCCAGGTTCGAGTGATTCTACTGCCAGCCCTCAGTGACTGTGCTGCCAGCCCAAAACCCCATTTTGGCCCACAAATTCCATACCAGCCCTCTGGAAATCAGTACCTTCGGCCCCCAACACTCATACTAGCGCAACAGAAAGCCCCCCCCCCCCCCCCACTGGCCAGCAATATTGGAATTGGTGGAGAGGAGGAATATTGTGTTGGGTGTCCAGCCCTCCCGTGTGATGCTGGGAGCCAACGGGTTCCACTTAGTCTAGTATATTACTAAAAGTCTGATCTTGACCGCTTTTGGCACACTGTGGCGTGATTTCCGAGAGAACGCCGCCACCTACGGCCGTAATTTTTGGCCACCTCGCTCAGAGCCCACCTCCACCTTTCGGGACCGGAGGATTTTTCCCATCGATCAAAAATCAGAGATATATTAATGTTTTTAAAAGATTTTACATTCTCTCTGCTGCCCCTGCTGGTGGGAGGGGAGGGACTATAAAACCAGGAAGTGGTGTGCCTCACAGTCTCTTCAAGATGGAGGAAGGCAGAGAGTCGCGTTTCTTTGAGCTGTGAATAACACTGAACACATGTCTACTCAAATGTGAGTGCCCTTAATGTGGTTCTAAAATGCTTGCAAAAAGTGTCTATTGGTTCTAAAATGTTTGCAAAAAGTGTCTTTTTTGGTTCTAAAATGCTTGCAAAAAGTGTCTATATTGGTTCTTAAATGTTTGCAAAAAAAGTATATTGGTTCTAAAATGCTTGCAAAAAATGTCTATTGGTTCTAAAATGCTTGCAATAATGTCTATTGGTTCTAAAATGCTTACAAAAAATGTCTAGTGGTTCTAAAATGCTTGCAAAAAAATTATATTGCTTCTAAAATGCTTGCAAAATGTCTATTGGTTCTAAAGCATGCAAAAAAATGTCTATTGGTTCTAAAATGCTTGCAAAAATGTCTATTGGATCTAAAATGCTTGCAAAAAATGTCTATTGGTTCTAAAATGCTTGCAAAAAGTGTCTATTGGTTCTAAAATGCTTGCAAAAAGTGTCTATTGGCTCTAAAATGCTTGCACAAAATGTCTATTGGTTCTAAAGCTGGCAAAACAAAGTCTATTGCTTCTAAAGCTTGCAAAACATGTCTATTGGTTCTAAAGCTTGCTTAAAAATGTCTATTGGTTCTAAAGCTTGCAAAAAATGTCTATTGGTTCTAAAATGCTTGCAAAAAGTGTCTCTGTTGGTTCTAAAATGCTTGCAAAAAGTGTCTATTGGTTCTAAAATGCTTGCAGAATGTGTCTATTGGTTCTAAAATGCTTGCAGATAGTGTGTCTATTGGTTCTAAAATGCTTGCAAAAAATGTCTATTGGTTCTAAAATACTTACAAAAAAATGTCTCTATTGCTTCTAAAATGCCTGCCAAAAATGTCTATTGGTTCTAAAATGTTTTCTAAAAAAATATCTATTGGTTCTAAAATGCTTGCAAAAAGTGTCTCTATTGATTCCAAAATGCTTGCAAAAAGTCTCTAATGGGTCTAAAATGCTTGCAAAATGTCTCTATTGGTTCTTAAATGCTTGCAAAAAATGTCTCTATTGGTTCGAAAATGCTTGCAAAAGATGTCTTTATTGGTTCTAAAATGCTTGCATAGTGTCTCTATTGGTTCTAAAATGTTTTGTAAAAAAATATCTATTGGTTCTAAAATATTTTTAAAAAAAATGTCTATTGGTTCTAAAATGCTTGCCAAAAAAATGTCTATTGGTTCTAAAATGCAAATAAAATGTCTATTGGTTCTAAAATGCTTGAAAAAAATGTCTCTATTGGTTCTAAAATGCTTGCAGATATTATCTCTATTGCTTCTAAAGTGTGTGTGCGCGTCGTCTGTCTGTGCGTGCGTATGTATGAGTGACTGTGTCTGTGGATGCGTGTGTGAGTGTCTGTGTATGAGTGTGTGTCTGCGTGAGTGTCTGAGTATCTGTGTGAGTGTGTGTGTGTGTATGTGAAAGTGTGTACGTGTTTGTGACTATGTGTGTGTCTTTGTGTTTGTGTGCATTTCTGTGTGTGATTGTCTGTGTGTGTGTGTGTGTGTGTGTGTGTGTGTGCGTGTGTGTGTGTGTGTGTGTGTGTGTGTGTGTGTGTGTGTGTGTGTGTGTGTGTGTGTGTGTGTGTGTGTGTGTGTGTGTGTGTGTGTGTGTGTGTGAGTGTGTGTGCATTCTGCTTGAAATGCTGTGAAATTGACTTGGAGTGCTGTGAGGTTGGATTTGCGGCCTGCATGATGACTTTTGAGGTAAATTCTCAGATTTTCTTTGTTAAAATTTGACCGCTTAATCTCTCTATATTAAAATTGTCTTTTTTTTGATATCAAAAGCAAAGTGTTATCAAGAGGCAGTGTGCAGCAGAACACAGCAAGAGACACAAGAAAAAATAACTTAATAAATCTCATCTTTAACATTTAAATTGTTGTTATATTTTAAGTCATTCACATTTTAAACTTTAATAAATCATTTTTCCACTTTCCATGCCTGCGTGCTCTTCATCACAATATTAACCTAATAGGCAGGAATGGTTGCGCTGTCGGAGAGCCACTAAGAGTGCATGGGGGGGAGATGGACTGAATGCGTGTGGGGGAGGGGAATGGCATGGAGCAGAGTGGGGGCAGAAGGGAAAGGGGTGACTGAGTGAACTGCCACCACCAGCTGTAAGTGACTGGGCTGCCAGCCCACCAGCCATGAGTAAGTGAAATGCCAGCCCACCAGCTGTAAGTGACTGAAGTGCCAGCCCATCACCAATGACTTAGTGAACTGCAAATCCAAAAATCCATTCAGTCCACAATGTCCATACTAGCCCTCTGGTAACCAGTCCCTTCAACGCACAACAGCCTGAGTGACTGAGCTGCCCGGCCAGAGTGACTGATGTGCCCGGCCAGAGTGACTGAGCTGCCAGCCCAAGAATCCATTCAGCCCACAATGTCCATACTAGCCCTCTGGAAATCAGTCCCTTTCACCCACAACATACATACTAGCGCTACAGAACCCCCCCACTGGCCAGCAATATTGGAATTGGTGGAGAGGTGGAATATTGCGTTGGGGGACCAACCCTCCCGTGTGAAGCTGGGACCCAACGGGTCCCACTTAGTCTAGTACTCAAATAGAATTCCTAATGCAGATCTAGCAATTATTTCGTTAGATGCTGTAAAAGCAGTTGACCAGGTAGAATGGCCATATTTATTTTCGGTGATGGAAAAATCTCAACTGAGAGAGAAGTACTGTACATGGGTTAAATTGTTATACTCTAACCCAACAGCTAGAATATTAACAAAGCAAATGATATCAACTAAATTTAATCTTTCTAGAGGTTGGAGACAAGGATGTTCACTATCCCCGCTATTATTTGCTCTTGCAATTAAACCATTAGCGGAAATCGTCAGAACCCATCCAGGAATATACGTATACAACACGAGAGACACAAGGAATAACATTTCTTTATATGCAGATGATGTATTAATATATATTACAGTTAGAAACTAGTAATCCAAGTATATTAAATCTAATAACTCAATTTGGTCAGTTTTCAGGATATAGAATTAATTGGAATAACAGTGAAATTATGCAAATAACAAAACTCAATTTACATACATTACAACAATCCCCTTTTAAAATAGTTAAAGATAAACTTAAATATTTAGGAATTTACGTTACTAAGACATATACATCTTTATTTAAACTAAATTTGTCACCCTTACTGAATACACTACTCAAGAATATTCAGTATTGGAAAACACTTCCCATTCAATGCTTGGTAGAATTAATGCTATGAAAATGATCTTCTTAACGCAACTACTGTGCGTATTTCAATTAATCCCGATATATATCCCAAATTATTTTTTTCAAAAAAGTCGATTCCATTGTTACAAGCGTTATTTGGGATTATAAGAATCATAGAATACGTAAAAAACATTTATGTAAGCCAAAGATAAATGGAAGTTTTGCCTTGACAAATTTCTTGTTTTATTTTTGGGCAGTCCATATTAAAAACATAAATTTCTGGCTGGAAGAAATGGATCAACAATCAGTTTAAGGATGGAAAAGGAAGACTGTTTCCCTTTTGAAATTGATTCGATTATATTTGCTCCCACAAAACAGCACAAAAAAAACCTATAAGGAAAACCTTATAATACATAGCGGAATACGAATTTGGAAACAATTAAAAAAAGCTTTAAAATTGAATAATATACCACTATGTCTTCCCATTGTAAACAATCCTTTATTCAAAGCAAAATGATTTGATTCATAGCAAAAGGATTTGATTCATAGCAAAAAGGATTTGAGTATAGGAGCAGGGAGGTTCTACTGCAGTGGTACAGGGTCTTGGTGAGACCACACCTGGAGTATTGCGTACAGTTTTGGTCTCCTAATCCGAGGAAAGACATTCTTGCCATAGAGGGAGTGCAGAGAAGGTTCACCAGACTGATTCATGGGATGTCAGGACTTTCATATGAAGAAAGACTGGATAGACTCGGTTTGTACTCGCTAGAATTTAGAAGATTGAGGGGGGATCTTATAGAAACGTACAAAATTCTTAAGGGGTTGGACAGGCTAGATGCAGGAAGATTGTTCCCGATGTTGGGGAAGTCCAGAACAAGGGGTCACAGTTTAAGGATAAAGGGGAAATCTTTTAGGACCGAGATGAGGAAAACTTTTTTCACACAGAGAGTGGTGAATCTGTGGAATTCTCTCCCGCAGAAGGTAGTTGAGGCCAGTTCATTGGCTATATTTAAGAGGGTTAGATGTGGCCCTTGTGGCTAAAGGGATCAGGGGTTATGGAGAGAAGGCAGGTACAGGATACTGAGTTGGATGATCAGCCATGATCATATTGAATGGCGGTGCAGGCTCGAAGGGCCGAATGGCCTACACCTGCACCTATTTTCTATGTTTCTATGTTTCTATGTTTCAAGCCATGCATATTGGATAGAGGTATCACACAATGGAAAACATATGGACTTAAAAAGATTGGACATCTTTATAGGAAAAGCATGTGTCTTTCATTTCATGAGTTACAACAAAATTATGGACTGCACTGAAATAATTTCTTCAGATATCTACAATTTAGAGATTATGTTAAATCTAATAGCCAAGTTTATAGGACTAGGGAACCAGAAATTCTTGATGAATGTTTGATTAAGCATCCTAACACTGAAAAACTAATAGCTTATTTTTTATAACACCCTCTTAAACAACGAGGTACCACCGACGGAACCATATAGGCACACATGGGGAAATGAATTAGGTCAACCTATAATGAAAGATATGTGGGACGAAAGTTTACAACACATACATCAATACTCGTTAAATGCCAGACATGCTTTAATACAACTTAAAGTCTTACACAGATTACATTACTCCAAAATAAAAGTTAATAGAATCTACCCACATATTTCGGACTGATATTTTTGGAACAATTTCTGAAGTTGTTAATACTAAACTGGATCCAGACTCAAAGTTGATAATACTTGGGATATCAGAACAAAGTTTAACACTCACAACAAGCCAAAGAAACTTCCTCGACTACAATATAATAACTGTGAAAAAATTAATATTAAAATTTTGGAAAGGCCCTATAACGCCCACAATTAAAATGTGGATTATGGAAATGTCGGAGACCCTACATCTAGAAAGAATTAGACTTGTCTTAATGGACAAACAAGAACATTTTGTTAAAATATGATCTCCATTCATTAACTATTTGAAGGGATAGATTGGCCCGGCACGGAAACCCAACTGAAACTTGAACTCAGGAGTAGATGAAAAGTTATACTTTATAATCTACCAACCTATCTCCAATGACGTATTATAAGTAATTCATTCCACCTTTTATTTTTTGAATATTTGTAACTCTTTTTTTCTCTTTCTCTCTCTTTCTATCTACATAAAAAACACTAGAGGCAGAATTAATCGACAATTGAATATTTTAAATAATGATGTATATGAAAAGTTGTTTTACTATAATATGTGACTATACTTTACCATAATATGTATGCTTCTAATTTAAAAAAATGTTTTTAAATGTGAACGAGTCTTAAAACATTACAAGTCTAACTTCACAGCACACCAAGCAGAGTGCAGGAGGCAAGTCCAACCTCACAGCACACCAAGCAGAGTGCAGGAGGCAAGTCCAACCTCACAGCACACCAAGCAGAGTGCAGGAGGCAAGTCCAACCTCACAGCACACCAAGCAGAGTGCAGGCAGAAAATCCAACCTCACAGCACACCAAGCAGAGTACAGGCAGCAAGTCCAACCTCACAGCACACCAAGCAGAGCGCAGGAGGCAAGTCCAACCTCACAGCACACCAAGCAGAGTGCAGGCAGCAAATCCAACCTCACAGCACACCAAGCAGAGCGCAGGAGGCAAGTCCAACCTCACAGCACACCAAGCAGAGCGCAGGAGGCAAGTCCAACCTCACAGCACACCAAGCAGAGTACAGGCAGCAAGTCCAACCTCACAGCACACCAAGCAGGGTGCAGGAGCCAAGTCCAACCTCACAGCACACCAAGCAGAGTGCAGGAGGCAAGTCCAACCTCACAGCACACCAAGCAAAGTGCAGGCAGCAAGTCCAACCAGACAGCAAGTAATGCAAGAGGCAAATTCAACCGCACACACAGAGACACACACAGATGGACAAACACACAGGGACACACACACAGGGACACACACACAGGGACACGCACTCACATAAAGATACACGCACATACACACGATCACAAAAATACACACACACACACACACACACACACACACACACACACACACACACACACACACACACACACACATATACACACACACACACACACACACACACACACACACACACACACACACACACACACACACACACAAATAAAGATACACAAAGACAGACACACACAGTCACACAGAGCACCAATAATAAAACGTCAAGTAACTTCAGAACTTGGTAAGCATACTGAATCATGTTACCAACGGTTCCGAGCGATGTCTCCACTGGACCCTTCCGCACTGAGCGCAACCTCTGAACTGCGGAAATGACACAATCAGCACCATCTCTCCACTAAGCGGAATTCACAGAAGGAGCGGCAATTTTGCATTAAACACAGTCCTGATCTAATAAAGCATGTATTCACTGTTTTTCCAAAACGGTTGCACAGCAAGCCACATTTAAAACATAAGCCAAATTTAAAACGCAAGGCACATTTATAAAGCAAAACACATTTTAAAATATAGGCGCACCTTAGCGGCAAAGTCGAAAGGCACATTTTTCAATTAGCGACATTGTCAAAAGGCACTCTTTTCAATTAACGGCTGTCAAAATGCACACTTTTCAATTACGGGAACAGACAAAAGGCACACTTTTCAATTAGCAGCCTCTCAAAAGACACACTTTTAAATTGGTGGCACAGTCAAAAAGCACACAAAAACATTTATTCCTTCCAAGCACAGTTCCAAATAAACCACATAAAAGCACATAAAACCACACTTACAGTTTAGTAGACATGTGTTCAGTGTTCAGTTTATTCACTGCTCGGACTAAGAGTTGTGACCTCCCCATCCCCCATCTTGCTGCGACTGCGGCAAGTCAACACTTCCGGGTTGATAGTCCCTCCCCCTCCCACCGGATGGGGCATATTCAAAGCAACCACACTTGCCTTTGCATTTTCAAAGCAACCGCACTTGCCTTTGCATTTTCAAAGCAAACCACCTTTTGCATTTTCAAAGCAAACCACAATTTCCATTTTCAAAGCAAACAACCTCCTGCATTTTCAAAGCAAACCATTTTGCATTTTCAAAGCATACCACCTTTTGCATTTTCAAAGCAAACGAACTGCTGCGTTTTCAAAGCAAAACACATTTCCATTTTCAAAGCAAACCACCTTTTGCATTTTCATAGCTAACTTTTTTGCATTTTCAAAGCAAACCATCTTTTGCATTTTCAAAGCAAACCATCTTTTGCATTTTCAAAGTAAACGACCTTTGCATTTTCAAAACAAACCACATTTTGCATTTTCAAACCACCTTTGCATATTATAAGCACAACACCTTTTCCATTTTCAAAGCAAACCACATTTTGCATTTTCAAAGCAAAGCACCTTCTGCATTTTCAAAGAAAACCTTTTGCATTTTCAATGCATGCTTTTGCATTTCCGATCCAAACCACGTTTTGCATTTCAAAACCAAACCACGATTTGCATTTTCAAACAAAACCACATTTTTACATTTTCAAATAAAACATTTGTTGAAGGCAAACCATTTGCATATTCATACCAAACCTTTTGCATTTTCATAGCAAACCTTTTGCATGTTCAACCAAATCTTTTGCATTTTCAAACCAAACCCTTTGCATTTCCAACCCGAACCACCTTTTGCGTTTTCAAAGCGAACCACCTTTTGCATTATCAAAACAAACCACCGTTTGCATTTTCAAGCCAAACCACCTTTTGCATTTTCAAAGCACACCTTTTGCATTTTCAAAGCACACCTTTTGCATTTTCAAACTGAAGTGGGCGCATGTTCGCATATGCGGAGCTCTTCTAGAGTGTGCGCCTGTGCAAGACTTTTCCGGAGTGTGCGCATGTGCGAGGTATTTCGGGCAGGAAAGGCCTGCAGAATCAGCCATGTTTGCCAGACGTTTCTGAGTTTTCAAAGAAAACCATTTGCATTTTCAAAGCAAACCCTTTGCGTTTTCAAAGCAAACCTTTTACATTTTCAAAGCAAACCTTTTGCATTTTAAAAGCACACCATCTTTTGCATTTTCAAAGAAAACCACCTGTTGCATTTTCAAAGCAAACCTTTAGCATTTTCAAACCAAACCACCTTTTGCATTTCCAACCAAAACCACCCTCGGTGTTTTCAAACCACAATTCGCATTTTCAAACCAAACCACCATTCGCATTTTCCAAGAGAACCTTAATTTGTATTTTCAAACCAAACCTTTTGCATCTTCAAACTATACCACCATTTACATTTTCAAACAAAATCACCTTTTGCAATTCAAAGCAAACTAACGTTTGCATTTACAAATCCAATCTTTTGCATTTGCAACGCAAAACTTTGCATTTTCAAAGCAATCATTTTGCATTGGCAAAGCAAACCCTTTGCATTTTCAAAGCAAACCACCTTTTGCATTTCCAAACAAAACCACAATGTATGTTTTCAAACCACAATTTGCTTTTTCAAACCAAACCACCATTTGCATTATCAATTCAATCCTTTTGCATTTTCTAACCAAACCTTTTGCATTGAAAAAAAAAACATCATTTGCATTTTCATATTTGCATCATTTCCACCTTTTTTAATTTACATTGCAAACCACCTTTTGCATTTTAAAAAGCGAACTACTTTGGAAGATTTGTACTGGAAGATTTATTAGTTCTACTCCGGCGAGTTTTGCACGGATCAAACGCAGTGGTGCTGTAGGTTAGAACGTTGATATCTGCTTTATTGAGGAATACAATAGTGATTGATATGAGACTAACGTCCAACACCTATTACCAACACGAACGCGGTCAGTTCTCCGCGACCCAAACATCTCCCCGTCAAAAAATACAGAAAAGTCATATGCATTTAAGAGGGATTATTTCTTGGTAGCGGAATTGAAACTATTTCCCCCAACAAAATACGCCTTTCGATAATGGCATTATTGAGACAATTGGCATATGCTGTTTAGCAGGCATTGTAATGAGTCGATATGACACAGGGCAAAATTTGGGAGGAAGAGTGCACGGTCACAAATGATGCAGGATCCATGTTGCGTCTACGGGGTCGTATGAAGGCTGAGAAAGTTCTATAATCGTATCCAGCAACGACCCTTCCTAGAGCATTGTCAATGCGCAGAATCTGAATGGAGTGACATATTCTCCATTCTCCATGCTGAAGCTCTATAAGGCGCTGCTTAGGCCACGTTTGGAATATTGTGAGCAATTTTGGTCATCATATTTGAGGGAGGATATTTTGACTCTGAAGAGGGTCCAAAGGAGTTTTACAAGAATTATCCCAGGTATCAGTAGGTTAACCTAGGATGAGCGTTTGTCGGGACTGGGCCTCTACTCGATGGAGTTTAGAAAAATGAGGAGATAATCTCATTTAAAAAATACAGAATAGTGAAAGGCTTGCATAGAGTGGACGTGGAGAGTAAAGTTCCATTAGAGAGAGAATCCAGGGCCAGTGGTCGTAAATCAGAATTAAATGTCTTTAGTCAGAGGGTGGCGAATCTGTGGAATTATTTGCCACAGAAGGCTGTACAGACCAAGTCAGTGGATATTGTTAAGGCAGAGATAGGTAGATGTTTGATTAGTACAGGTGGTAAAGTTGATGGGAGAAGGCCGGAGGATGGGGTTGTCGATTCAGACTAAGCTGATATCAGCTAGAAACGACTGTCGGTATAAGGGTTTTCATTATTGTGTCCAACCCTGTACGCATGGAGACCCATGTCGGTGCTTCTAAAATTGCTGACGTTTAAACTTTTAAAATTTAATTCGTGATTCGAGTCTGCGTGGATCGGTTGGCAGTTCAGTGTCCTGAAGATCTCGATTCAGTCCCAGTTACCTGAGTGTCTTACGTATCCCATTGCAATCCGTCAATACAAGGCCAATGAGCTATTGCGCTGGTCAGTTTCACAGAGCTTCCGGGAGGAATAGGTGTATTCCTGATAATGTGTTACGCTGCTGCAAATCGTAAATGACAAACCAAGGCGCAACATTTGAATCCAAACCCACATCCACGCGTTTCATTGCTTTGAAATTTGCTGAAAACTGACGAAATCGAGTGTCTTGGAGACATCTGCTACAGAGTGCGGAAAACAATGTTTACCTCCAATATTGCTACGACCAGGCCAGCAACAAATACAGTGTCTTATTATTCCTATTAAGACCGGAGACAAGAGGAAACGCACCTGGTGCTTCATTGAGAATGATGAGCCTCTTGGACAGACTTGAAACGATTCTTGGACGACCGGGTACCAGCGAAAGATATCGCTATTTCGCCACGTGCAACTCCTTTCTGGGTATTGTTACCAAAGTGGGAGGAGTGATCATAAATTGGCAGTTGACAGATTGTTGATTGCGTGGGCGTTAGTTTCTGGCGATGGTCGATATGGGTGAGTTGGACGCAAAGAAGAAAACAAGGCAGGAATAACTTTCAGAATTTAGTGTCTAGGGCACAGAGATTTAACGTCCTTCATACGTGTTCGGACATGTAGCGCCACATCGATTACAATATGAACTGTCCTCAACATGTTGACACCAACTTTTATCTTGACTTCATGTGCATCACCGCTGAAGAGGAGTTCGGCGTTCACAAAATATTGGTAGTGTTGTTGATGGTGTGCGGTACATTATTCGTATACAGCACAATGTTGATGAGTGGATATAGTGGGAAGTGAAATGATCCCGTAAACGTAATGTGCAAAGTAATAAATAAGAGATTACTAAGCACATGGTCGAAAGAGTATTAAGAAACAAGGAGGTATCGGAATTCAATTGCAAAGAAATGCCCATTTCTTTGCTACTGTTATTCTCACTTAAGTTTTAAGGGGGAGCACGTGAAGGACGCCGAAATGCTCTTGCAATCCCGCGCAAGGGATACAGAATATAAGAGTATGTCAAGATGCATCATAAATGCGTTTATGGATCTAGAACCTGGTGTTGGTGCGTGTTGGTAAAAATATATTGCCAACGGGCCAATACCCAGGTCAATTGGCTAGATCCTCAGCATAAGTTCACAGTTCACAAGAGTAGAATCAAGCCATTCGGCCCATCTAGACTACACCGCCATTCAATCATGGCTGATCTCTGCCGCCTAATCACTTTTTCCTGCCTTCTCCCCATAACCCATGGCACCCGTTTTAAGCAAGATTTTTTCTGATTAAAGAAGTTCCTCCTCGTCTCCTTTCTAAAAGAACGCCCTTTAATTCTGAGGTTATGACATCTGGTCCTAGATTCTCCCACCAGTGGAAACATCCTTTCCATATTCACGCTATCTATGCCATTCATTGTTCTGTAAGTTTCAATGAGATCCCCCACCCCTCCGCAACCTTCTAAACTCAAGCTAGTACAGACCCAGTGCTGCCAAGCGCTTATCGTATGCAAACACACTAATTCCTGGAATCATTCTTGTAAAACTCTTCCGGAACCTGTAATTTTTATATGGTTATATGGTTATAAGGCTCTCACTAGGGTATCCTCGATATCCCACAGCTCCGCTCTTGCTCCCCCTCTCCCATTCGCAACACGAATAGAGTCCCCCTTGCCTTCACCTTCCACACTAACAGCCGTCCCATACAGTATATAATCCTCCAAAACGTCGCCACCTCTAACGGGATCCCATTACTGGCCACATTTTCCCATCTGTGCCTTCCCCCACAGTGGTAACCATTGTGGGAGGCTGATTTGTTTGTGTGTAAGTGAATATTTTAGTATGTGTCCAAGATGGCTGTCGGAAGGGAGAGTGTACGCTGGCGCGGTTTAGCTGCCGCTGCTCTCTCTTCACATTGTGTTTTTGATTTGTTGTCTTTGGATCGAATTCTGTCTTTAATTTGTGTATTGGTGATGTCTTTATTATTTATTTTACTCCGATTATATGGTTTTTTACTCTTATTAATTTCTGTACGGTGTCCTTCAGACTTTGAAATGCGCCCGCAAATAAAATGTATTATTATTATTATTATTATTATTATCTCCTCCCCTTTCTATTTCCCGCAGAGACCATTCCCTCCGCAACTCACTGGTCAACTAGTCCTTTCCAACCCAAACCACCCCCTCCGCAGATACTTTGCATTGCCACCACAGGAGATGCAACAACTGTCCCTTTACCTCCACTCTCGACTCCATCCAAGATCACCGACAGTCTTTTCAGGTGAGGCAAAGGTTAATTTGCACCTCCTCCAACCTCATCTACGGTAACGCTGTTCCAGGTGTAACATCGAGGATCGGTGCGGCCTTTCCCGGAGACGCGCCCGGGGCTTCAGCGGCGGGCGCAGCGCGGACCCTCGGCGTGGAGCGGGCGAGCCCTCGCTGGGGCTCGCCGGAAGGTAGCACTCCGTTTCGCTGGCCCGCGGTAGCCGGCAGCCTGAAACCGCGGCCTGCAGTGCTCCAGCTGGCGCGGCGTCCGCAGCCTGGGATCACTCGTGGAGGACCCGGGGGAAGAAGAGCTCCAACTACTGGCCCGTGGGCAACTTCTACCGCGGGCGCGGCGGGGACTTACTCACCATCAGGAGCGCGGTCCCTCGCCAGGGATCCTGGAGGGGAGCTTCGACCGCCGGCCCTGCAGTCTGTGGTGCTTCTGGCTGCGGCGCGAATTTTAAATCTCCGACCGCCGGCCTGCGGCTTACACCAGCCTGAAGCCGCGGTCTCCGGTGGGGAGGCACCGATTGAGGACTTACCTGGACGTTTACCTTGTCTGCACATCTGGACGCCCGCAGCGATGGCTGCGGATGGTTGAGGTCCCGACCACGGGGGAAAATCGAGGTGGACTGGACATATTTTGTGCCTTCCACCACAGTGGTGAATGCTGTGGTGAATGTCTGTGTTAAATGGTTAGTGTGTTTTTGTGTGTTCTTTATCATTGTACCGCTGCCGGCTACTTCATTTCACTTGCATTTTATGTGCAATGTGACGAATAAAACTGATTGTTGATTGTTGATTGTTGCCAGTGTGAGGCCCAGCGCAAATTGGAGGAAAAACATATCATATTTCGCTTGGGTAACTTACATCTCAGCGGTATGAACATTAACTTTTCGAAATTCAATTAGCCCATGCTTCCCCTCTCTCTCCATCTCCTCCCCCTTCCCACCCACCAGTCTTACTGTCTCCGAATACATTCTATCTTTATCCCGCCCCCTCCCTTGATATCAGGTTGAAGAAGGGCTTCGACACGATACGTCACCCATTTCTCTCCATAGTTGCTGCCTGTCCCGCTGAGTTACTCCAGCATTTTGTGTCGACCATAAAGTAGGAGCAGAATTAGGTTATGCGGTTAATCAAGTGTACTCTGCCATTTAATGACGGCTGATCTATCTCTCCCTTTCACCCCCATTTTTCTGCCTTCTCCCCATAACATCTGACACTGGTACTAATCAAGAATCTATCTGTCTATCTGTCTATCTATCTATCTATCTATCTATCTATCTATCTATCTATCTATCTATCTATCTATCTATCTATCTATCTATCTATCTATCTATCTATCTATCTATCTATCTATCTATCTATCTATCTATCTATCTATCTATCTATCTATCTATCTATCTATCTATCTATCTTTAAAATAACCACTGACGTTGCCTCCACAACTTTCTGTGGCAACTAATTCCACAGATTCACGACCATCTGACTAAATAAATGCCTCCTCATCACTGTCCTAATGGAACGCCTCCCACAGTGGAAACACCCTCTCCACGTGCACAATATCCAATACTTTCGCTCTTCAATGTATCAATGTAAAAAATAAATTGTCGCTGTAGTGTGTTGGATAGTGTAACTCTGCGGGGATCGCTGGTCGTTGCGGTATCGGAGGGCCGAAGGGCCTGGTTCCGCAATGTACTGTTTCTATAATCTAAAGCAAGATAAACTAAAAGGAATCTGTGACGTTTGGGGTCGAGTTGCTTCTTCAGACTGAGGGTCACAGGCAGATAACAACTGGAAATATGGCGGCACGGACATTGTGGAGGGCTGTACTGCTTCTGTATTGTGTACTCAATGTTCTATGAAGAAGATCGTGAACACGGAGATACGATGGTCAGGGCTTGTGGAATGAAAGATTGCAGCTATAAACAAGCTAGTCGACATATCTCTGAAGCAGGATTGTAATTTTATTTTCGGAGGCACATGAGAAATGATTTCGTGGGGAATTGGACTATTTTCACTCGAAATTCCTCTCGAAATTCACCCTGCGTCACTGCGTAGATAAACGTGTTTGAGCAGCAGCTTAAAAGCAGCAGCATATAACCGGTTTCTTGAAGAATGTAAACCGGATCGTTATAACCGGAATAGGAAAAAGTATTCGTAATTCGATAGTACAAATAGTGTACAATGTACGTCAGCCATAACAAGATAAAGTTACCGGATATGCTGAAGAGCAAAATTATGGACTTTTTCCTGTTCTCCATCTCGGGATCAGGGTTGCTTTCAGCGAGGTTACCCCTCAACGCCCGGCGGACTCTGCTTGTCGCAATTATGTACCTCACTGTCAGAGCATTCAGTAGTGCTGCTTGGTGCAATAGGTGTTTTTCAACTTCCGGCAGCAAATGGCGACAAAGCGGTCAAATGTGAAGGTCACAGTCAACCAGACGGAAATATCTCTGGTTGCATAAACCAGAGCTGTCTTGGCTCTGCATGCCGGAGTTAGCAACAAGTAACTCCCGGGAAAGTAAATATCAACGATGCGGTTCAGTATCACGCCTGTAAACACGACCACCAGATCAGCTGCAGCCATGGCCACCAGGTAGTAAGTGATACACTTGGACAGGCCGCATTTACCCTGGGATAGGATCACAATGGCCACAATATTCACTGAAAGGAACGTAGGAAAAAAACACCTTCGTTAGTTTTGAAACTTTAACAGAATAAGTAACCTTTACCAACAAACGTGGCTAAATACATTCCGCCTCGTTTTTATTCTAAAGGTATGTCCTTTTATTCTGTTGCTATGCGCTCTGGTCCTTGACACTCCCATTAGTGGAAGCATCCTCTCCACATCCACTGGGAAGGCGCAGCGGTAGAGTTGCTGCCTCCCATCGCCAGGGACCCGGGTTCAATCCTGAGCACATGCCCATAGTTTGTGCGTCCTCTCCCGTAACTTGCAATATTCTATTTACACCTCACGCTGCATCGCCAAGGCTACCAGCAAAATCAAATACGCGTTGCGCCATAATTCCCTCTTCTCCCATCCCTCATGAGACAAAATGTACAGAAGTGTGAAAACGCACACATCCAGATTCAGGGACAGTTGTTTCCCAGCTGTTATCAGGCAACTGAACCACAACTAGAAAGCAGCCCTGAACCGCTATCTACCTAATTGATCATCCTCGGACTAACCCTGAACGGACTTCACTGGGCTTTATCTTGCTCACTAAAGTTATTCCTTTATCATGTACCTGTACACCGTGAGTGGTTGGAATGTTATCATTTATTACCTTTTCGCTGACTAGTTAACACGCAACAAAAGCTTTTCACTGTACCTCTGTGTACGTGAGAAATAACTAAACTAAACTAAATTGTGTTTCTCCCTAAAGTAAGTCCAAAATATATCGGGTCCTGATAGTTCTTCTACGATTAGTAATAATGATAATAATAATAATAATAATAATAATAATAATAATAATAATAATAATAATAATAATAATAATAATAATAATAATAATAATAATAATAATAATAATAATAATAATAATGATAATAATAATAATATTAATACGTTTTAGAGCTCTAGCACTCAGAGCTCACGTGGATTTTGAAGAAACAGCAGCAAAGAGAATCAGTAAAAAGCACTGATTGGCTCTAGCCCGAGTTGGAGGAGAGTAAGAAGTGAGTCAGAGGGGAAAACAGTTTAAAACAGAGGAATTTGGTTTGTAAATTGGTACGTTGGTAAATGAGGCAATTTATCAGTCAATATAAGCAATAGGCTCTTAGGGAGAGGCAGTGAGGGAGCGGCCTTATGAGCAAAGTGTGAATCTTTGGCGTGAGAGACTTCGGCGAGGAGGCTGAGGAGAGAAGGCTACGCATAAAACTCCAGAGGACGGAATGCGGTGAACACATGTCGGGCACATGAGACAGTGTGAGGCTTGCAGAATGTGGGAGCCCGGGCACACGGATGGAGCCTCTGGCTGCTACAACTGTGGCAAGTGCGTCCAGCTTCAGCTCCTATAGGACCGTGTTGGGCCACTGGAGAAGCAGCTGGGATGACCATCCGGGAAAACGAGAGTTTCCTGGACATGACCTACAGTGAGGTAGTCACGCCGAGGATACGAGAAGAACCAAGGTATTTGACGGAGAGAAAGAGTGGAAATCGTGGAGTGCAGAAGACTCGGGTGGCTGTGCCTAATGAAAACAGGTACGCCCTCTTGGGAACTGTCCGGGGAGACGATGTTCCCAGTCCGAGCGGTGGACACGTCGGTGGCTTCAATCCTAGAGATAAGACACGACCGGCGAGACCGACGTCGCTCAGAGCCCTAGCGGTGGGTGACTCCATTGTCCGAGGAACAGACAGGAGATTATGTGGCGGCAGACGAGACGTGAGGATGGTCTGTTGCCTCACAGGTGCCAGGGTTCGAGATGTCACGAGCCGAATTCAGAAAGAGAGAGAGAGAGAGAGAGAGAGAGAGAGAGAGAGAGAGAGAGAGAGAGAGAGGGCGGAAGAGAGAGAGAGAGAGAGAGAGAGAGAGAGAGAGAGAGAGAGAGGATAGATTAGCGAGAGCGAGAGAGAGATAGAGAGAGAGAGAGCCTGAGGAGACCTACGAGAGAGAGAGAGAGACGAGAGAGAGCCGGAGATGTGGGGGGAAGAGCGAGATAGCGAGACTGAGACGAGAGACGATGAGAGAGTGAGACGAGGATGACGGCTCGGAGAGAGGAGACGAGAGAGAGCGAGAGACAGATGAGAGAGAGGAGAGAGAGAGAGAGATGAGGAGAAGAGAGAGAGAGAGAGGAGAGGGGGGAGAGAGAGAGAGAGAGAGAGAGAGAGAGAGAGAGAGAGAGAGAGAGAGAGAGAGAGTGTAGTTGTGAACGTGGGCACAAACAACATCGGGAAGAAGAGGAAGGAGGTTCTCCCACATGACCTCAGAGGGTTGGGAAGAAGACTGAAATGCCGGACTTCTAGGGTGGTTATCTCTGAATTGCTTCCATTACCACGTGCTAGTGAGGACAGGAACAGGGAGTTAGGGGATCTGAATGTGTGGCTGAGGGGCTGGAGCAGGGAGCAAGTATTTAGATTTATAGACCACTGGGATCTCTTCTTGGGTAGGGGTGACCTGTACAAAAGGGACGGGTTACACCTTAACTGGAGGGGGGCCGACCTTCTGGCAGGCAAGTTTGCTGGGGCTACACGTGTGGGTTTAATCTAAATAGTGGGGGCGAGGGATTGACAAATTGGGAGTATAAAGATGGAGTTGAAGGGGAAGTGGTCACAGGAAAATTACAAAAGATTATCGAATTAATGGGATGAAAAGCTCGAGAATAGACAACTGAGTAAGGTCAGGGCCAATTGCGAGGGGGGGGGGAAGTGAATACGGAGGTAGAAGTGCTGTATATTAATGCGCGAAGTATAAGGAATAAAGTGGCAGAGCTTAAGGCTCAGTTAGAAACTGGCAAGTATGATTTTGTGGGAATTACTGAGACATGGCTGCAAGAGTGCCAGGACTGGGAACTGAACATTCAAAGATATACCTCCTATCGAAAAGACAGACAGGTGGGCAGAGGAGGTGGTGCAGCCCGTTTGGTGAGGAATGAAATTCAGACCCTTGCAAGGGATGACATTGAAACAGGAGATGTGGAGCCAGTATGGATAGAACTAAGGAATTGTAAGGGTAAAAAGACCGTGATGGGACTAATCTATAGGCCCCCAAACAGTAGCCTGGACATATGGCGCAAGTTGAATCAGGGGTTAAAATTGGCATGTAGTAAATGTAATGCTGTGGTGTTATGGGAGATTTCAACATGCAGGTAGTCTGGGAAAATCAGGTTGGTACTGGACCCCAAGAAAGGGACTTTGTAGAGTGCCTTCGTGATGGATTCTTAGATCAGCTTGTATTGGAGCCTACCAGGGAGAAGGCAATTCTGGATTTTGTGTTATTTAATGAACCGGGTTTGATGAAGGACCTTGATGAACCATTAGGAGGCAGTGCCCATAACATGGTCAGGTTTCATCTACAAGTGGAGAGGGAGAAGAGTAGTTCGGAGTTGGAGTTGAGTAAAGAGGACTATGGGACCATGAGGGAGGAGCTGGCCAAAGCTGACTGGAAAGATACACTAGCAGGGATGACAGTGGAACAACAATGGCAGGTATTTAGAAACATAGAAACATAGAAAATAGGTGCAGGAGTAGGCCATTCGGCCCATCGAGCCTGCACCGCCATTCAATATGATCATGGCTGATCATCCAACTCAGTACCCCATCCCTGCCTCCTCTCCATACACCCTGATCCCTTTAGCCACAAGGGCCACATATAACTCCCTCTTAAATATAGCCAATGAACTGGCCTCAACTACCTTCTGCGGCAGAGAATTCCAGAGATTCACCTCTCTCTGTGTGAAAAATGTTTTCCTCATCTCGGTCCTAAAAGATTTCCCCCTTATCCTTAAATTGTGACCCCTTGTTCTGGACTTCCCCAACATCGGGAACAATCTTCCTGCATCTAGCCTGTCCAACCCCTTAAGAATTTTGTAAGTTTCTATAAGATCCCCCCTCAATCTTCTAAATTCTAGCGAGTACAAACCGAGTCTATCCCGTCTTTCTTCATTTGAAAGTCCTGACATCCCAGGAATCAGTCTGGTGAACCTTCTCTGTACTCCCTCTATGGCAAGAATGTATTTCCTCAGATTAGGAGACCAAAACTGTACGCAATACTCCAGGTGTGGCCTCACGAAGACCCTGTACAACTGCAGTAAAACCTCCCTGCTCCTATACTCAAATCCGTTAGCTATGAATGCTAACATACCATTCGCCTTCTTCACTGCCTGCTGCACCTGCATGCCTACTTTTAATGACTGGTGTACCATGACACCCAGGTCTCGTTGCATCTCCCCTTTCCTAATCGGCCACCATTCAGATAACAGTCTACTTTCCTGTTTTTGCCACCAAAGTGGATAACCTCACATGTATCCACATTATACTGCATCTGCCATGCATTTGCCCACTCACCCAGCCTATCCAAGTCACCTTGCAGCCTCCTAGCATCCTCCTCACAGCTAACACTGCCCTCCAGCTTCGTGTCATCCGCAAACTTGGAGATGTTGCATTCAATTCCCTCGTCCAAATAATTAATATATATCGTAAATAGCTGGGGTCCCAGAACTGAGCCTTGCTTTCCCCCACTAGTCACTGCCTGCCATTGTGAAAAGGACCCGTTTACTCCTACTCTTTGCTTCCTGTCTGCCAGCCAGTTCTCTATCCACATCAATACGGAACCCCCAATACCGTGTGCTTTAAGTTTGTATACTAATCTCTTATGTGGGACCTTGTCGAAAGCCTTCTGAAAGTCCAGATATAACACATCCACTGGTTCTCCCTTATCCACTCTACTAGTTACATCCTCGAAAAATTCTATAAGATTTGTCAGACATGATTTACCTTTCATAAATCCATGCTGACTTTGTCCAATGAGTTCACCACTTTCCAAATGTGCTGCTATCCCATCTTTAATAACTGATTCTAGCAGTTTCCCCACTACCGACGTTAGACTAACTGGTCTGTAATTCCCCGTTTTCTCTCTCCCTCCCTTTTTAAAAAGTGGTGTTACATTAGCTACCCTCCAATCCTCAGGAACTACTCCCGAATCTAAAGAGTTTTGAAAAATTATCACTAATGCATCCACTATTTCTGGGGCTACTTCCTTAAGTACTATGGGATGCAGCCTATCTGGCCCTGGGGATTTATCGGCCTTTAATCCATTTAATTTACCTAACACTACTTCCCGGCTAACCTGGATTTCACTCAGTCCCTCCATCTCATATGCCCCCCGGTCCCCTGCTATTTCCGGCAGATTATTTATGTCTTCCTTAGTGAAGACAGAAACAAAGTAGTTATTCAATTGGTCTGCCATGTCCTTGTTCCCCGTGATCAATTCACCTGTTTCTGACTGCACGGGACCTACATTTGTTTTAACTAATCTTTTTTCTTCACATATCTATAAAAGCTTTTGTAGTCAGTATTTATGTTCCCTGCCAGTTTTCTTTCATAATCTATTTTCCCTTTCCTAATTAAGCCCTTTGTCCTCCTCTGCTGGTCTCTGAATTTCTCCCAGTCCTCTGGTAGACTGCTTTTTCTGGCTAATTTGTACGCTTCATCTTTTGTTTTTGATGCTATCACGGATTTCCCTTGTTATCCCCGGATGCACTACCTTCCCCGATTTATTTTTTTTGCCAAACTGGGATGAACAATTATTGTAGTTCATCCATGCAGTCTTTAAATGCCTTCCATTGCATATCCACCGTCAACCCATTAAGAATCAATCGCAAGTCTATCTTGGCCAATTCACGTCTCATGCCCTCAAAGTCACCTTTCTTTAAGTTCAGGACCCTTGTTTCTGAATTAACAATGTCACTCTCCATCCTAATGAAGAACTCAACCATATTATGGTCACTCTTGCCCAAGGGTCCACGCACAACAGGACTGCTGACTAACCCTTCCTCATTACTCAATATCCAGTCTAGAATAGCCTGCTCTCTCGTTGGTTCCTCTACATGTTGGTTTAGAAAACTATCCCGCATACATTCCAAGAAATCCCCTTCCTCAGCACCCTTGCCAATTTGATTCACCCAATCTATATGTAGATTGAAGTCACCCATTATAACTGTTTTACCTTTGCTGCACGCATTTCTAATTTCCTGTTTGATGCCATCCCCCACTCCACTACTACTGTTAGGTGGCCTGTACGCAACTCCCACTAGCGTGTTCTGCCCCTTAGTGTTTCGCAGCTCTACCCATATCGATTCCACATCCTCAAAGCTAATTTCCTTCCTTTATATTGCGTTAATCTGCTCTCTAACCAGCAACGCTACCCCACCTCCTTTCCCTTTCTGTCTATCCCTCCTGAATATCGAATATCCCTGGATGTTCAGCTCCCAGCCTTGGTCACACTGGAGCCATGTCTCCGAGATCCTAACTATATCATAGTCATTAATAGCTATCTGCACATTCAAATCATCCACCTTATTACGAATGCTCCTTGCATTGAGACGCAAAGCCTTCAGGCTTGTTTTTACAACACTCTTACCCCTTATACTATTATGCTGAAAAATGGCCCTTTTTGATTTTTGCCCTGGATTTGCCTGTCTGCCACTTTTACTTTTCACCTTGCTACCTATTGCTTATTCAAGTTCATTTTACACCCCTCTGTCTCTCCGCTCACACGTTTAAGAAACCCTTTCCCTTTAACTCCATCCTCCACTATCCCATTCGACAACCCCCTATTTTCTAAGAATAATACAGAAGGTGCAGGATCAGTTCATTCCTCGGAGGAAGAAAGATTCCAAAGGGAGAAAGTGACGACCGTGGCTGACAAGGGACGTCAGGGACATTATAAAAATTAAAGCGAAGAAGTACAACGTAGCAAAGATGAGCGGGAAGCAAGAGGTTTGGGTAATGATTAAAGAACAACAGAAGATAATTAAAAAGGCAATATGGGGAGAATAGATGAGGTACGAAGGTAAGCTAGCCAAGAAAATAAAGCAGGATAGTAAAAGCTTATTTAGGTATGTGAAGAGGAACAAAATAGTTAAGACAAAAGTTGGACACTTGAAGACCGAAAAAGGTGAATTTATTATGGGGAACAAGGAAATGGCAGATGAGTTGAACAGGTACTTTGGATCTGTCTTCACTAAGGAGGACACAAACACATTTCCTGATATAGTAGTGGCCAGAGGATCTGGGGTGACAGAGGGACTGAAGGAAATCCACATTAGGCAGGAAATGGTGTTGGATAGACGGATGGTCTGACGGCTGATAAATCCCTAGGGCCCGATTGTCTGCATCCAAGGGTACTTAAGGAAGTGTATCTAGAAATCGTGGATGCATTGGTGATAATTTACCAATGTTCTATAGACTCGGGATCAGTTCCTGTGGATTGGAGTGTAGCTAATGATATCCCGCTTTTTAAGAAAGGCGGGAGATATAAAACAGGAAATTATAGACCAGTTAGCCTGACATCGGTGGTGGGGAAGATGCTGGAGTCAATTATAAAAGATGAGATAGCCGAACATTTGGATAGCAGTAACAGGATCGGTCTGAGTCAGCATGGATTTACGAAGTGGAAATCATGCTTGACTAATCTTCTGGAATTTTTTGAAGATGTAACCAGGAAAATGGATAAGGGAGAGCCAGTGGATGTAGTGTACCTGGACTTTCAGAAAGCATTTGATAAGATCCCACATAGGAGATTAGTGGGCAAAATAATGGCACATGGGATTGGGGGTAGGGTGCTGACATGGATAGAGAAGTGGTTGGCAGACAGGAAACAAAGTAGGTAGTGACTAGTGGGGGACCACAAGGCTCGGTGCTGGGACCGCAGCTATTTACAATACACATTAATGATTTGGATGAAGGGATTCAGAGTAACATAAGCAGATTTACAGATGACACAAAGGTGGATGGCAGTGTGAACTGTGCAGAAGATGCTATGAGAATGCAGGGTGACTTGGACAGGTTGTGGGAGTGGGCAGTTGCATGGCACATTAAGTTAATGCGGATAAATGTGAGGTTATCCACTTTGGTAGCAAAAACAGGAGGACAGGTTCCTATCTAAATGGCGTCAAGTTGGGAAAATTGGAAGTACAGCGGGATCTGGGGTCCTTGTACATCAGTCTAAGAAAGTAAACATGCAGGTACAGCAGGCAGTGAAGAAAGCGAATGACATGTTGGCCTTTATAACAACAGGGATCGAGTATAGGAGCAAAGAGGTACTCTGTAGTTGAGCAGAGCCCCAGTGAGACCACATCTGGAGTATTTTGTGCAGTTTTGGTCCCCTAATTTGAGGAAGGACATTCTTGCTATTGAGGGAGTGCAGCGTGGATTTACAAGGTTAGTTCCCGAGATGGCGGACTGACATATGCTGAGAGAATGGAGTAGCTGGGTTTGTACACTCTGGAATTTAGAAGGATGAGAGGTGATCTAATTGAAACATATAAGATTGATAAGGGCTTGGCCACGCTAGAGGCAGGAAACATGTTCTGGATGCTGGGGGAGTCCAGAACCAGGGGCCACAGTTTAAGAATAAGGAGTAAGCCATTTAGAACGGGGACGAGGAAACACTTTTTCTCACAGAGAGTGGTGAGTTTGTGGAATTCTCTCAGAAGGCGGTGGAGGGAGGTTCTCTGGATACTTTCAAGAGAGAGCTGGAAAGGACTCTTAAAAATAGCAGAGTCAGGGGATATGGGGAGAAGACAGGAACGGGGTACTGATTGGGGATGATCAGCCATGATCACATTGAATGGCGGTGCTGGCAGGAAGGGCCGAATGGCCTACTCCTGCACCTATTGTCTATTGTCTATTGTCTATTTATTTATGGGCGCATTTCATAACACTCAAGGACACCTTACAGTTAAAACAAGCAAATTACAAATATATAAATAAAATGAAATAAAAACACCATCTACAGCAATAATACATCATTCGGAGAGAGAGCAGCGGCAGCTAGTCGAGTTAGCGTTCACTCTCACTTCCGGTAACCATCTTATATCAATTACAATTAAAAGCAACAGATCACCCAAAAACACATTTTAACATGAACATAGTATCGTCTCGTGCTTCACATTGGTCAGGGGTTATCGGGAGAAGGCATGAGGATGGGTTATGAAGGAGAGATAGATCAGGCATGATTGAATGGCGGAGCAGGCTTGATGGGCCGCTGAGGTTCATTAGAACGGTCGATCTAAATATTTTGGAAATTGTGAGTGGAAAGAAATAAACGATACACTTTTAACTGCTTTTCTCCAAAGGGTGTATCAGATTGGGTCACTCAGAAGTCACTAAAGCACTAGTTTGCGATCTAGAATTACTTTTGGACTCGCAATATAACAATACAAGCTAAACTGTAAAATGAGATTTGGTACTAAAAAGAAAAAGCCATTAGCATTCTGAAGATAACATTTCATATGAGAGGAATAGATCGGATAGATCACAGAGTCTCTTGCTCAGAGTAGAGGAATCGACGACCAGATGACACGGGTTTAAGGTGAAGGGAATTTATGTAATTGGGACCTGAGGGGTATCTTTTTCGGACCAAGGGTGGAGAGTCTACGGAACAAGCTGCTTGGCTAGGTGGGTGAGGCTGGGACTATCCCGGCGTTTAAGAAGCAGTTAGACAGGTACGTGGATGTGACATATTTCGATGGGTATGGATCAAACGAAGGTTGTTGGGCCTAGTGTAGCTTGGACATGTTGACCGGTGTGGGCAAGTTGGGCTGCAGGGCCTCTATAATTAATCAAAAACAATAATGTGGAACATGAGGAATGTAATAATATTCAATGGAAAGCAGGTTCGAGGTTTAATCAACAATTGATTAAATCAACTAGACTGGTGATGGTTAGTTTACTGGTTGCTAAACACTTTAATTCACCTTCTAATTCACATACTGACATTTGTGTCTTAGGACTCCTCCATTGTCAGTGAGGCTAAACGCAAATTGGAGAAACGGCATCTCATATTTCGCAGACAGACACAAAATGCTGCATAACTCAGCGGGACAGACAGCATCTCTGGAGAGAAGGAATGGGGGACGTTTCGGGTCGAGTCCCTTCTTCAGACTGAATATTATCCACATAATGATAATGGCTTTTTCTTTAATATATCAAATCTCATTTTAAGGGTAAGCTTGTAAATCGTATTGTGAGTCCAAATGTAATGCTAGATAATGATCAGGCTAAAGAAGGGTATCGACACAAAACGTTAACTATTCCTTCCCTCCAGAGATGCTGCCTGTCCCGCTATGTTTCTCCAGCATTTTGTGTCTACGTTCGATTGAAACCAGCATCTGAACTTTTTTCTTCGCATCTGCAGGTTATAACCCAGTGGTATGAATATTGATTTATTTAAGTTCGAGTAACCCCAACATTTCCATTCTCTCCGTTCCTCCCCCATACAAGTCGCACCGGCTTCTCGTCCTCGCCCAACAAAGAGCTAACAACGGCCTGTTTCTATTATCATCGTTACTTTTTTGCATATCTTTCCATCATTTGTTCTATATCTCTCTATATCATCGGCTATATTTCTCGTTTAACTTTCTAATGACTCCCAATCTGAAGAAGGGTCTCGACCCGATAAGTCGCCCATTCCTTCTCTCCAGAGATGTGCCCAGCCCCGCTGAGTTCCTCCAGCTTCTTGTGTCTACCTTAGATGTATACAACCGCGGCAGGACAATTGATAAAATGTAACGCAGGTTTTGATGCAAAGTTACGCAGAGGCTTACCTGGAACACCGAAAGCGGCAAGGACAGGATAGTAAATGGCATAAACGGGACCTGTAACAGGCTCATGCATTTCCCGTCCAGCGAATTCGCGCCCCTACAACGGTGGTGTTATTTGCCGAAAGACTCAATATATAGATGGAGTCAATCTCAAGGGACGCCGTTTGATAACGTCACGACTAATTGTTATTGCAAACAGTTGCACAGTCTGAACGCCACCCATTCCTTCTCTCCAGAAATGCTGTCTGTCCCGCTGAGTTACTCCGGGATGTTGTATCTATCTTCGGTTTAAGCCAGCATCTGCAGTTCTTTTATATACAATGACCTGCTGATGCTGGTCTACTCCGAAGATAGACACAACGCGACGTTTTGGTTCCAGTATTTTCCCGCACATAAGCCATGCTCGACACACGCTGATGACAATTTGCAATAAGCAAGTTCGGTATTCCGAAAAACGCAAGGAAACATGAGATTTGTAAAAATCAAACGAAGCTGTAGATTCATTGAGTATAGTTTGGGTCCGATTATTTGTCTTTTTTCAAGTTTGTATTTGCCAGGGGGCAGAGAGAGGGGGCAGATAAGAGTTTGAAACGGGGGGGGGCGACCGTTGGGGCGCAGATCGGGTGTGGGAAAGACCGGGGGGGGGGGTGGGGGAAGGAAGACCGAGGCGGGAGGGATACGGAGGGGGGGGGGGGGACTGGAACGACTATCGTCAGCTGCGCGCACACAGAACCGCGCCTCATCCGCAGCCAGGACCGAACCCGCGTCCCCGGCGACGCAAGCGCTGCCGAACCACCATTGGACCATCCCCGGTCCCCCTCCGTCGTCCCCCCACTCGAGTGTACCATCACCGCCCGGGTGCCGGCCGGAGACTTCAGCCCCCAGGACCACAGCCAGCGCGGAGACGCGCCAATCGCAGCGCACTTCCGTCTCTCCAGCCGGGCCAACCGACAGACCCCACCGACGACACCAGCGGACCCAGGCCCACAGCCAGGGCGGATTGAAGCCCAGACCAACCCCGGTCCAACTCCAGAGGAACCCGCGCCTCTATGGGCCGCTACGGCGACAAGAGCCAGTTCGCCCGCGGCCAGGCCTAGCTGCGCTCCAATAGCCTCCACCGCAAATACAAGCCGTAACTTGCACATCACCGGCCTCTGCCACGACCGTACCCGCTGCCACTTCATCCACAGCCCCGAGGAGGAGCGAGGGCCCCGGCCTCGCCTGCGCCAGATCGCCTCCCTGGGCTCGGCCTCCTCCGGCCCGGCGCTCGACTGGGCCGCGTTGTGAGCGGCCTTCAGCTCCGACGTGGAGTTGGAGCTGGCCCGGACTCTGCGGTTGGGGCTGGGCATGGGGGGGGGGGGGGGCGGAGGAGATTGTAGCTGCCACCAGGTCCACCAACACCAACAGCGCCAGCAGCTTCAGCGGGCGCCCGGCCTGCGTATAGCCGGCAAGAGCCCATCCGCGAGCAGGGCCAGTGGCTGCCCATCTTCACCAGCATATCGATGTCGGACTGAGAGGAGGGGGAGGGGGGGGGGGGGGGGGGGGGGGGGTGGAAAGCTGCCGGCCAACCCGGCGGGCAGGGCTCTCGTTTAACTTTTTTTCCCTGTTGCCTGTCGGGCAACCTTGGCAGCTTTTTAGGTTGCCAAATGACATTTTAGGCGGTCATTTAAGATGGCTTGCATGACGCGTGCTCGGACGAAGTGCGTAGTTATGAAGCATTCGTAATGAAGCATTCGCATATTAGTCCTGCTTCAAATAAAGTCACAAACTAACATATTAACCAATCAAGACATGATATATACCACAATGACATGCAGAAAAATTATAATATGGTATCTCAACTCTTTTTGCACGTAGCAATTAATGCCATTTTTATTATTTCTTTACATTTCCAAACTAAAATGTGGTTGGATTATTCAACGTATGCTTAACCTGTGTCAATAAATCCTGGACCTTGATAACATACATTGGCTTGCACAAGTTTTCCTACCGCTTGAACTTTTCCACATGTTGGTCCTTCACAGAAAACATGCTTGCATGAATCTGTAGTGTGCATGGTTAAGCTTATACAGTGGCTTGCAAAAGTTTTCATACCCCTTGAACTTTCCCACATGTTCTCACGTTACAATCACAAACGTAAATGTATTTTATTGGGATTTTATGTGATAGACCAATACAAAGTGGTGCATAATTGTGAGGTGGAAGGAAAATGGTACCTGGTTTTCAATTTTGATTACAAATAAAACATTGAAAAGTGTGGCGTGCAAAAGTATTCAGCTCTCCATGAGTCAATACTTTGTAGAACCACCTTTCGCTGCAATTACAGCTGCAAGTCTTTTGGGGTATGTCTCTACGAGCTTTGCACATCTAGAGACAAAATAGCTCAAGCTCAGTCAGATTGGATGGAGACCGTCTGTGAACAGCAATTTTCAAGTCTTGCCAGAGATTCTCAATTGGATTTAGGTCTGAACTTTGACTGGGCCATTCTAACACAGGAATATGCTTTGATCTAAACCATTCCATTGTAGCTCTGGCTGTATGTTTATGGTCCTGCTGGAAGGTGAACCTCCGCCCCAGTCTCAAGTCTTTTGCAGACTCTAACAGGTTTTCTTCCAAGATTGGCCTGTATTTTGCTCCATCCATCTTCCCATCAACTCTGACCAGCTTCCCTGTCCCTGCTGAAGAAAAGCATCCCCACAGCTGCCACCACCATGTTTCACAGTGGGGTGTGTTCAGGGTGATGTGCAGTGTTACTTTTCCGCCACACATAGCGTTTTGCATTTAGGCCAAAAACTTCAATGTTGGTCTCATCTGACCAGAGCACCTTCCTCCATATGTTTGCTGTGTCCCCCACATGGCTTGTGGCAAACTGCAAACGAGACTTCTTATGGCTTTTTTTCAACAATGGCTTTCTTCTTGCCACTCTTCCATAAAGGCCCGATTTGTGGAGTGCACGACTAATAGTTGTCCTGTGGACAGATTCTCCCACCTGAGCTGTGGATCTCTGCAGCTCCTCCAGAGTTACCATGGGCCTCTTGGCTGCTTCTCTGATCAATGCTCTCCTTGCCCGGCCTGTCAGTTTAGGTGCACGGCCATGCCTTGGTAGGTTTGCAGTTGTGCCATACACTTTCTATTTTCGGATGATGGATTGAACAGTGCTCCGTGAGATGTTCAAAGCTTGGGATATATTTTTATAACCCAACCCTGCTTTAAACGTCTCCACATCTTTATCCCTGACCTGTCTGGTGTGTTCCTTGGGCTTCATGATGCTGTTTGTTCACTAATGGTCTCTAACAAACCTCTGAGGCTTTCACAGAACAGCTGTATTCATACTGAGATTAGATTCAAAGAAGGATGTGCATTTTTTACATTCACCAAGCCAATTTACCTACTACCCTGTACGTCATTTGAGTGTGGGAGGAAACTGAAGACCTCAGGAAAACTCCATGCGGTTCCCATGTGGAGAAAGCATAATCAATTACCGCGACGTCAACTTTCGGGGCAGTAAGAAAGCATAACTTTTTTGATTGCCAGTTTCCAAGCGTATGTTTAGAACATACTGTATGTGATTAACATTGAGATCCCAGAATTGCGATATTTAACTGAAATTTTGAATAATTCATCCCTACACTTTGATACATTGGCCGGTAGAGTATTCTGTGGGATTTTATGATAAGGAAATGAACGCGCGGATATTCAATTTTACTTTAGTTTAGAGATACAGCGCGGAAACTGGCCCCTCGGCCCACAGAGCTCGCGCCGAGCAGCGAACAGTACACGAATAGTGTCCTACACACAAGAGGGACACTTTACAATTTTACTGAAGCCACTTAAGCCACGGGTCCCTCGCGCTCTTAGGTACCGACTCTACCGCAGTGCCACCTTGAAGTGCTATATTGTTGTGCATCTTACAAGTTGCGGATATTCACCTTCGATTTTGGAACTTCATTAGAAAATGGCTACGGAGATGCCATTTTGGATGTATATTTTACTTCGGAGTCACGTGAGTGACTACGTGAAGAACCCGCTTCCAACGCATGCGTGTCATATCGCTACAGCGCATTGCACGAGTCAACAGAAGGGTGGAGGACGTCCCCCAGTAACGGGAGAAGGAAAAAAGGACCAGCAAAAGGCAGGTAAGGACTCTGCATTTTTATTCACAGAAAAATGGACAGAGTGAAAAGGAAGCGGTCTGCAAAAAAGCTGCCCGAGAAACGCGTTGTAAACGTGGATGAACGGCAGAGACAGCAGCCGTCGGCTCTAGATGCCTCCGTAGAGGAATCAGCTGTGCCAGAAATCATTCTGGCACCGACGAAACTTACTCACCGGCCGGGAGGCAAAGTTCAAACAAAAACGCACCATCTAGCAGAGCCCGACTTGGAGCAGCAGCGGGCGACCAGCCCGTATCAATATCGGACCAGGGCTGAACGGGTGCGGCAGACGGAACAAACCAGCTATGAGTGGCTGCATACGGAGCAGCCAGGAGAAACAGCTGACCGGGAACAGACGTGGACCGACAGTCAGGACCGGTGTGGCCAGCGGCGGGACGAGGAAAGCCCGCAAACCAGCACCCGTGAGTACCGGGGACGGGAACAGCTGGGATACAGAGAAGAGCAGCACACTGCTGAAAGGCTGCAAGAATGGCAGCAGCCAAAAATAGCAAGTGCAGCTCAACACAAAGACCGTCTAAAGGAGCTGCTGGAGGAGCTCCTTCACAGTGGCAGTCCCATGAATGTGGAGACTAGCCACAGTGGGCAGACAAGCCCCATATGGGTACCCCGTGAGGGACCTCTGAAATCTCGACCTCTTCGGAGGAGAGTGGGCAGGACCCTGATGGGCCAGACCTGATCACACAGCTTCCCATGATCCTGAATCTGCAGAAAAACATACACTGCTGGACATGGTGGCTGATTACTTCAAACCAAGTCAAACAGGGGCAGACTTGGATTCCAGGATGGCAGCCAGTATTAACTACATGTCTGGCCATCAACTCCAACAACAAATATTCACAGAGACACTGGCCAGACATCTGCCACCTGGTAACTGTGGTGCATTACAAATCCCCAGTGTCAACCAATGCATTTGGAAGCATATGGGGAAGGACATCAGGAACCATGATCTCAAAATCCAGAAAGCCTTAAAGGGGCTTACGGCAGGGATCACAGCTTACATCCGCACCCTGGACAAAACAGAGCAAACTAAAGGCCACCAAGACGCACTAGCCCTGTTCTGTAATGTACAATATGAGCTGAATAGCATGCGGAGGGCGGCTATTCAGCCAGCACTGGATCCTAAATATGCAACAATTTGCAAACAAAGAGCCGTAAAAACACCAACCCTTTTTGTTTGGGGAAGCCAAGACACTGGGGCTCATCAAAACCAGCGCAAAGGCTTATTTTGGATCACGGTACCAGCCACATGGAAGACCGAAAAGTGTGGCTTATATCAGTGGCAGTGCCAGAACCCAATATAATCCGCAGCCGCCTTCTTTTAGGGTATGGCCAGGGACGGCCACCCTGGAAGATGCGGAAGCCTAAACCTCCAGTACAACCACGAACACGAATAAAACCAAAACCCCCTTTTTTCAAAAAACAAAGAAAATAATACAACCACCAGTAACCATGGAGGTAGGTGGGTGTGGTTCTTTTGTAAAAAAGGGACCCACGACGGTGGGAGGGAGGTTGCAATACTACAGTGACGAATGGTGTAAAATCACTACAGACTCGTGTGTTCTAAGCAGTATTCAGGGTTATCTGATAGAATTTACTCATCCCAATAACCCCCCAGTACAACATACACCAGAAAGGCATTTCGTCCTTACAAAAACCGAACAATTTAAAGCCCACATGGAGCTACAACGATTGTATACAAAAGGTGTGATTGAGCATACTACTCATGAACAATTAAAATTTGTATCAAACATATTTATTAAAAATAAAAAAGATGGGGGTTGCAGGATTATCATTGACCTTTCAACCCTAAACACATTCGTTCAATATGTTCATTTTAAGATGGATACCTTTATCACTGCTAAAGAATTAGTATCAGCTGGTTTCTATATGACAAGCATTGACTTAAAAGATGCATACTATACAGTACCCATCAAAGGGGAACACAGACGGTAGTTAAGTGTAAATTGATACCAGAAACGAATATGGATTATCTAGGATTCACCATTAACACGGTCAATATGTTAGTAACTTTACCAATAAATAAAGCCGCAGCCCTACAGGAGGATTGCAGCGAGCTTCTTAACACCAACAGACCCTCCATTAGACGGGTAGGCCGGATAATTGGGAAGATTGTGGCTACATTCCCGGCCACACATTTTGGGCCATTACATTATCAAAATTTGCAAAGAGCAAAAATTAGAGCACTCAAATTTACCAAAGGTCATTTTGATAGACCTATGGAGCTGCCTACGGAAGCTATAATTGAACTACAGTGGTGGGAACATAGCATTAGGTATTGCTCCAACCCCATCATTATGGACAACCCGTCTATGGTATTACAAAATGGTGTATCCAAAGAAACATTTGGATATCGGCAACATACCTACCAGGTAAGCTAAATTCAGTGGCAGACACCAGGTCACGCAAATTTAATGAAAACACGGAATGGATGTTAAATAAAATGTATTTGCTGAAATTACAGCAAAATATGGTAGACCAGATATTGATATTTTTGCGTCCAGGTTGAATCACCAATTACCAAGGTATGTGTCCTGGGAACCAGACCCTGGGGCAGAAGCTACAGATGCTTTCTCACTGCATTGGGGGAAATGGCGTTTTTTATGCTTTTCCCCCATTCTGCATCATCAATCGGGTACAAAGGAAAATTCAACAATATTCGGCATCTGGGATTCTCATAGTACCCGATTGGCCTACTCAACCGTGGTATTCGGTCATACAGGGGATGGTGTTAGAACCATGTTCCATTATTGGACATAGCCCGAATTTATTAATTCATCCAGTAACTGGAGGGGGGCAGTCACCCATGCCATAAGACTATGGATTTGTTGATTTGTAGAGTCTGAAAGACCCACTACACGGCATGGGGCTGTCAGACAGGACGATGAATCTCATCACATCCGCACAAAGACTGTCAACACGGAAGCAGTACCTCGGACACATCAAGAAATGGGGCATATATACTGCTTTGACAACAACCTAGACCAAAGGGCCAAGAACATTCCGGCCGTATTGTAATTCTTAACACACCTCCATTATGATAAACGATTGGGCTACAGTGCCATCAATAGTGCCAGAAGTGCACTCTCCAATTACCTATCACAAGGAACGGAGCGGCACACGGTGGGAACGCACCCCCTGGTAACAAAACTTATGAGGGGCATATTCAATGCAAATCCCCCTAAAACCAGGTACTCCAAAATCTGGGATGTGGGTGTCGTTTTAAACATGCTGAGGAGCTGGTCGCCCATAAACAGCATTATCACTGCAGAAACTGACCATGAAGATGGTTATGCTCATGGCGTTAGTTACTGCACAACGAGTCCAGTCATTAAGCAAACTGAGCCTGGACTCCTTGATCATCTCACGAGAGAAACTGGTGTTTGTCATACATGAGTTAATAAAACAAACATACCAGGTTCATCGGGTCAAGTGATTGAATTTATGGCCTATCCATATGACGAACGTCTGTGTATAGCAAGACATATCCAATTATACATGGAATATACTAAGAGCATTCGAGGTCAGGAAATGGCTTTGTTAATTTCTTACAAGAAACCGCACAAAAGGGTCACGACCCAAACTATCTCAAGGTGGCTCAAATGTGTCCTAAAGATGGCAGGAATAAACACTGATGGTTTTAAATCTCATTCCACCAGGGCTGCAGCATAATCCGCAGCAAAAATTCTGAGGTACCCACGGACCAAATCCTCAGAATAGCAGGATGGTCATCCGAAAGGACTTTCCAAAGGTTTTATAATAAACCAGTTTTTGGAGCCATCATCATTTTCGGAAAGCATTTTACGTTCAATATTATAATTTGCCCGAAGGGTTACAGGGCTATGATTTCAATTAATAAATGTATTTTCTCGTTATATCACACAAGTCTTTGTATAAGTGTGTCTAAAATTGCTAATGATACTCTCTCCCAATACCCAAGGCAGTTGTGAAGCATGGACTCGTTCCACGGCATGAGGTCACAGAGCTTTGAAATCTTCACGTAGTCACTCACGTGACTCCGAAGTAAAATAGTAAGATTAAACGAGAACTTACCAGTTTGAAGTTTGATCTGTATTTTATGAGGAGGAACGTTGAGGGAATACGTGCCCTCCGCTCCCACCCTCCTATGATCATATCAAAACTGGTATCTCTTTGATAATCTTACTATGTTAGGTCATTATAGTTTCTGTGACCTCACACCGCTGCTTTGAAGAATGACACGCATGCGTTGGAAGCGGGTTCTTCACGTATTCCCTCAACGTTCCTCCTCATAAAATACAGATCAAACTTCAAACTGGTAAGTTCTCGTTTAATCTTATTATTCTACATGACATTACGAAGTCGGCGTACCAATCTCAAGCTACAATGTCATCTCGTCTTTCTATTCATTATTCTAGTCCAAATAGGATTTAACGAAAATAAGTCGCTATATAGACTGACTGCGTACGCATTTAACAATCTGCTGCACTGGAGGTTTTACCATCGACTTCAATTTGTCTCTGAATTTGCTTTGGGTCACCACATAAATAAATGTGTTAGTGCAACAACTCAGAAGAAGAAGCATGTAACCTGTCTTTTTGAGGATAAACAATGGGCCGCTATATCCAGAGTAATAATACGTCTCAGTACTACGAAAGTACATGTAATTGACCGAGAACGTGAGCAACTCCCCTCCCCCCACCACGGGACGCGCCTACGCAGACGGCGGCGGACGACGACGACGACCACGACGGCAGGAGAGTGATTGGAAACAAGTATGTGAGGTTGCCGGATATAATGAAGAGCAGAATGCTGGACTTCCTCCGGTTTTCCATTTCAGGGTGAGGGGAATTATCCGCGCGAGCATTATCCCCCAACACATTGCGGACTCTGCTGGCCACGACCATGTCCCTTACGGTCAGCGTATTCAGCAGCAAAATAACAAAGAAGAGCAGGAACGGCGAGATGATGCAGTCGAGGTCTGTAAAAGCTTGCCAAACGGGTGAGTTGCGAAAATCTGACCTTTCACGGCAGTACCAGGGCAGGTTGTTGCTGAAATAAAGAGGCTCATAGAAAAAGTAACAGGGGATGTTTTTCAAACAGCTCAACGCTTCCACGGTGCCCACAATATAAGATTTTAGTGACCGGCATGAGCGACCAAAAGCTCAGAGCAGAACCTCTGCGAAAGCCAGATTTAACGCTAGAGGAAGTCGTCCACGCTTGCAGAACAGCAACATTTATCGACCCTTTAGACAGTCTGGGTAGAACCACTTAAAAATGTGAACTGGAGAAAAACACAAGGAATCTGACTTTCTACGTATTGAATTTTAATTATGTAACTCTGTTGGGCAATCGTGCCTGCCAGGAACTGGGGCTGATCTCCTTTGATAAAACGGTCCACAAGCTGCAAATGTCGATGGACCCATTGAAAGAATACCCCGATCTGTTTGACAACAAACTAGGCAAACTGCCTGTGACCTACAAGATTTCTACTGACCCCAACGTGACACCTGTCATCAGAGCCCCACACCGGTTGTCATTTGCCATGACAGACAGGGTTCAATCCGAGCTAAAGAACTTGGTATCCCTGGGCGTGATCGAATCAGTCAGCGACGCCACCTACTGGGTCTCAACTATGGTTGCCACCTTTAAGAAGGACAAAAACTAAATCCGTCTGTGCATCAACCCGAAAGACCTGAACACCGCCATTAAGCGTCCCCACCATCCCCTGAAGACTGTCGAGGGTGTTGCGGCAAAAGATCGGAATGGCCACCCTATTTTCCGTCCTTGATGGAAATAACTATTTCTGGCAGATACCGTTGGATAGAAAGTGGTCAAACCTCACCACATTTGCCACCCCATTTGGCAGATGCAAGTTTCTGAGAATGCCATTCGGAATCAACTCCACCAGTGAAGTTTTCCAGAGAATCATGGAGCAATTGTTCGAGGACCTACCTTGTGCTATTATTGTCGACGATATCCTGGTGTATGGCAAAGACGAGACGGAGCACAATCACAACCTCAAGCTCGTCATGGAGCGCGCACGTAAAATTAATCTCAAGCTCAAATCTAACAAGTGCAAGTTCGGGGTTTCAGATGTCTCCTACGTAGGCCACGTTTTCACTCCCGACGGCCTCAAACCTGATCCGAAGAAAACCGCTACCATTACAGAAATGGCTGCCCCCATAGACGTGCACGGCCTGCAGCGTTTCCTGGGCATGGTAAACTATCTCGGTAAGTTCATACCGAATCTAAGCGAACTCAGCTCCCCTCTACGCCTGCTGACTAAAAAGGACACTGCCAGGTCGTGTTTCCAGCAGCATCAGATTGCGTTCGACGCTTTAAAGTCTAAACTGACCAGCGCACCGACCCTGACATGTTTTGATCTGAAACGTCTGGTAACGATCACCTGCCAAGCCTCGAAATTCGGGCTTGGCGCAGCCCTACCTACAACCATCTGTCGATGGCACTCTACTACCTGTCTCGTGTGCCTCTCGCACCATGACCGACGCGGAAAAGCGCTACTCGCAGATCGAGAAGGAGCTGCTGACTGTCGTCTTCGCCTGCTCCAAATTCAGTGACTTCATCTTTAGGAACACCTTCAAGGTCGAGACGGTCCACCAGCCACTGGTAACAATCCTGAACAAGGATCCACGCCGCACCAGCTCGCCTGCAGCTCATGCTGATGCAGCTGCAGCGCTTCGACTTCTCTATTACCTACAAAAAGGGTAAGGACATATACGTTGCGGACACACTCTCTCGTTCACCTCGAGCATCTTGCGAACAACATCCCTACGACCAGGAATATTTTACGGCGGTGCATCGCGGCCAGTGATACTGGGTGGGCGGAGGATCCAGCCTGTCCCTCACCCCAGCTCCACAGCCCGTCACAGCGCGGCCGCATGCGGGAGATGAGGCGGAAGGTGGCCGTGGGAGAGTCGGGGCTTCCCCGAAGAATGCACACCTTCTGCCGCGTACAACTTGATGCTTGGGTTCAGATTGCCCAGTCACCTATGGCTTGTGTGGTAAAATGACCCCCATCCTCCCGCCGTTGGAGACGGAGAACCGAGAGAAGAGGGAGAGAGAGAATGGGAGAGGAAGAAGGAAGGGGAGAGAGAGAAGGGCGGGAGAGGGGGGAGCGAGGGGAGAGAGAGGAGGAGAGAGAGAAGGGGGAAAGAGAAGGGAGAGAGAGGGGAGGTGGAGAGAGAGGGGCGGAGGAGAGAGAGAGAAGGGAGAAGGGAGAGAGAGGGAAGAGGGTGAGAGAAGGAGGAGGCGTGAGGGTGGGGGTCATTTTCCCACATATGTCATAGGTGCCTGGGCAATCTGAACCCAAGTTCCAAGTTGTAAGCAGCCGGAGGTGCGCATCCCTCAGGACAGCCCCACTCCCCCCCCCCCCCCCCCCCCCCCCCCCACTCTCTCACGGCCACCCCCCGCGGGCTGTGGGTCGGTGGAGTGGAGGTGTGGGACAATGTTCATCCCTCCACAGTGATGTGATGGACGCGGGGTTCTGGACCAATCGCTGACAACTCCCGCCCCCCGGCAACCTCATGTTCGTTATTTGTCTTTTCTGTTGAGCGGCATTCGGTTTGTTGGCTTGCAGGCGAAACCGCCTTTCGGGTGGGTGGCGTTTTGGCAGAGCGGCCATTCGATGAGTTTGCTTTTAGGCGAGGCAGCCTTTCGGTTAGTTGGCTTTTAGGCGTCCCGCCCTTTCGGTTAATTTGCATTTAGGCGTTCCGCCCTTTCGGTTAGTTGACGTTTCTGCTTCATTTCCATTCGGTTATTTGGCGTTTCGGCTTGCATTTCATTCGGTTATTCGACTTCCACTTCTTTGCTGCGGCTTCTCGTCCGTCGGCGCGACGTCCGGGTACCGTTTCCGCATATCGCTATCTCTAAACTAAAACAAAATATCACGTGGTTCCTCTTTAAAGACGACAAGGCGAGAGAATATTCGACGAAAGGACAAAACGTCGTGACTAAAAACTGCCTTTGAAGAATCTGACAGTAACAAAGCTCATTGGCACATCGTGATGCTCATCTTCGTTAAGTAAATCTTCTTTGTATTAAATGCAAATGTCCGAATGAGCCATTTTTCTATAAACTATATAAGTTGGCGCCAGAGACAGTTCCTGCGTGAAAACGGGCCTTTCGGCCCAACGCCAAAACCGGCCAACGTGTCCCAGCAACATGATGCCCAGCTGCTCGCGTTTGTCCAATATTCCTCCAAACCTTTCCTGTCCATGTTCCTATCTAAATGTTTCTGAAACTGTTTCTGCCTGAACAACCTCCTCTGACAGTTTGTTCCAAACCCCCTCCACCCTTTGCATGAAAAAATTACCCCTCAGGTTCCGATTAAATATGTTTTCATTCACCATAACACCAAGTCCTCTAGTTCTTATTTCACCTACTCTGGGCAATCGACTCTGTGCATCTACCCAACCTATTCCTCTCGTGATTTTATACTCCTAACTAGACTAAGTGGGACCCGTTGGGTCCCAGCATCACACGGTAGGTCTGGTCCCCCGACGCAATATTTCACCTCTCCACCAATTCCAATATTGGTGACCAGTGGGGGGTGGGGGGGGCTTTCTGGAGCGCTAGTATGTGTGTTGTGGGCTGAAAGGACTGGTTTCCAGAGGGCTAGCATGGATATTGTGGCCCAAATTGATTCTTGTGCTGGCAGCTCAATCACTCGCGGCTGGTGCGCTGGCAGTTGACACATGGCTATTCCTTGAAATTCCATTTCAAGCAGGGTGCAAGGCCAACACATTCAAGTAACATTTCATACCATTTCAAGCAGGGTGCAAGGCCACTAAAGACAGCAAGTCGTGACCTCTCCCTCCTCCATCTTGCAGAGACTGAGCCATGCCCACACCTCTGGGTTTTATAGTCCCTGCCCCCTCCCACCAGAAGGGGCGTGGCCTTCATGGCGTGATTGACAGGAGAGAGAATCTCAACGTTTTTTAAAAACTAATAACTCTTTTATTTTTCGTCGATGGGAAAAATCGTCTTGTCCTGCGCAGCGCAAGGGAACTCTCAGTAAGATGGCCAAAAATCACAGCCGTAAGTGGCAGTCTTTTTTCTAAAATAAATACACAGAACAACAGGAAGCGGTCAAGATCAGACTTTTAGTAATATAGATAAGATCACATCACATCCTCCTGCGCTCAATGGAATAGAGTCTACATCCTCCGATGTTTGCCACGGTTATGGGCAGATCTCGTGATTTAAAGTACAATACACGGGAATTAATAAATCTTATTAAGTAGTTGATAACGTCCAGCAAAGCAGTAATGCGGAAGCAAAGAAAATGTATCTGATCGATTATCATTTGTCATTAAATACGTAGTTATTATAAATAGCCTTACATAGTTTCAAGCGTCATTTGCACTGTTTCAACCTTTGAGCAATTAGGACCAGTGGGCATTTCATCAGTTTCTTCATCTCATTTCTGAATTTGGTCTGGATTATTGTATCAATAAATGTGTTTGTGCAGTAACTCAGGAGAAGCAACATGTACCCATCTCCTTGTAGGATGTACACAGGGTCACCTGTCCCCGTGTAATTGTAAGCGTTTGCAATTCGAATGTAGAGGTAATGCACTGCAGAGGTCGCCCACAAGAGGGCGAAACTGCCGGATATGGTTAGAAGGAAGACGATAGATTTCATCCGGTTCTCTGTCTCGGGGGTCATTATCGGCTTCGCCGTCTTTCTTGGAACAAAGGTCTTTGCGGATCCTGTTGGCCACCAAAATATTCTTCACTGTCAGCACGTTTGCCCAATGGCAATGACATTGACAGCACAATGACAAATAAATTGTATTGTGTATTGTGTTTTGTGTATTGTGTATTGAAGAGGGAAATCAGTGGCACAAAGAGAGTGAGGATATGGTTGAGAAAAGAAAATGCGCCCCATTGTTTTGAAGGGTATAAATTCGAGGTGAAAATGCAATACCACGGCGTGCTGTCAACAATGTACAAGGGTTAAATGCAAAGTACCAAGGGATGTTTCGGAAACAGCTCAAAGCAAACACAAGTCCAACAACCGCTGCCGCCGTCTCCTTCCTGCAGTATTTGCTTCTCATGTTCTGGCAGCAGATGGCTACAATGCGGTCGAAGGTGCATGCGACTGTTAATCACACATAACTCTCCTTGGCGCCGTAAATTAGGACCGTTTTGAGGCTGCACAGCGGAGTGATGGAGAGGAGGCTGGCGGGAAAATACACTCCGATTATCCGGCTCAGGACGACGCTGGTGAGAGCGACCAACAGATCAGCTGCTGACATGGACACCAGGTAACGGGTAATACAAGCGCAGAGACCGCAGTTTCCTCGGGACAGAACCGCAATTGCCATGACGTTCACTGGAGGGAGGAAAATAAGTCATCAGAACTGCCCCCTCAGAACTGCCCCCTCCATCAGCACTTTTAAGTCTAGACATAAAACGTATTTCTACTCTCAAGCCTTTCTTGAGGTCCTTTGAGGGAGCGCTGTAAGAATGTATTTATGTATGTATTGTTGATCTATGCACCACTGTTTGTAGGATATTTGGTCTTTAGCACGTTAGTACCTGCACTAATGTAAAGCACTTTGGTCAACGAGAGTTGTTTTTAAATGTGCCACATAAATAAAATTGACTTGACGTGCCTTGACTCGTGGTTAACAGGGGCGGCAGGGAGGCGCAGCGGGAGAGTTGCACCCTCACAGCACAAGAGACCTAGGTTTGACCCAGACTACATGTACTCTCTCTGTTCGGTGTTTGTACTTTCTCCACGTGAGCTAAGTGGATTTGCTCCTGGATGTCCGGTTTCCTCCCACACTCCGAATACGATTTAAACGGGCATCGCGTTCACTGGAGGGTGGTGGTAAACTCGCCGCCCGATCTAGCAGGGGTAACTTGGTTTGAAAGGCAAGCGTTCACATGAATAGTGACGGGAAAGGGAGTTGTATCAGTGCATATCGGGTGGTTGCCTATTTCATGTTCAAAATAAAAGATTGACACAGAAAGCTGGAGTAACTTAGCTCGACAGACTGTATCTCTGGAGAAAGGTGACGTGGCGGGTCGAGACCCTTGAGTTCTCTAACTTTAAGTGACCCTTTAACCCACTATCTCTCGGTTTCCTGCCTCCATCTAAGTACTAGTTGAAAGTCGTCTTGTTGAATCTCGTTGTCTGGAACTGGTGTTTACCTTTCCCACAGCTAACAATGGCATATTTCCTTTATCACCGTTAGTTTTTATGCATGTCTTTCATTAACTTGTTCTATATCTCACTTTGCCACCGTCTGTAATCTCTCGTTTTATTATCCCTTCACTCTTAGTCTCAAGAAGGGTCTCTACCCGAAACAGATAGATACAAAATGCAGGAGCAACTCAATGGGACAGGCAGTATATCTGGAGATGTTGGATAGAACTGCAGTTGCTGGTTTACACCGAATAAATACACAAAATGCTGGAGTAAATAAAGTCTGAAGAAGGGTCTCTTCCCTTAACATCACCGATGTCTTCTCTCCAGATACGCTGCCTGTCCCGCTGAATTACTCCAGTATTTTGTGTCTATCTCCTGTAATTACCAATATCAAACTTCCACAATCAATATAACACACAGGGAATGAGCGTTATTAACACAGGTTCATTGTATTTAAGCTCCAAAATATATTGATATATTCAATCGTATTGGAGATGGTGCAGAATTATGGAGTTTTGTTTAGTTTAGTGATAAAGCGCGGGAACGGACCATTCGGCCGTCCGAGTTGGAACCGACAAGCGATCCCGCGCCCACACTATCCGACACGAGGGACAGTGTGTACATTTATATCAAACCTTTTAACGTACAATACCGGAGCACCCGAAAAAAACCTCGCAGGTCACGGGGAGAAACTCAAGAGATACAACACCCGTAATCAGGATAGAACCCGGGTCCATGGCGCTGACAGCGATTTAAGGCAGTAACTCTACCGCTGCGCCAATTAAAGACATATTTTTCTCCTTTAAACGTTCAAATTAATTTATGATTTTGTTGTTGTTTGTATTATCATATCCATTCCGAATGTTCCGAAGTATTCAAAAAAGGGTGGCACGGTGGCGCAGCGGTAGAGTTGCTGCCTGTCAGCGCCAAAGACGAGGGTCACGGGTTCTATCCAGACTACGTATGTTGCCTGCAGGGAGTTCTGCCCGTGACCTACGTGGAGTTTCTTGGGAACTTCAGTTTACTCCCACACCCCAAAGGCGTACAGGATGTATGTTCATTTGTTTGTTGAGAATGTAAATCGTCCCTTGTGTGTGTAGACTGGTGTTAATGTGCAGGGATCGCTGAACGGTGTGTATTCGGTGGGCCGAATGACCTAGGTCTGCGCTGTAGCTCTAAATTACACCACTGTATCACATGTATTCGGATTGCTTTTATGTATTCAGAAAAAAAAAGTTCAGTAAAGGCAGTGAGTGAGCGGCATTGTGAGGGAAGTGCCCTGTGAGTAAAGTGTGAGTCTTTGCCTCGAGAGTCTTCGACGAAGAAGCTGAGGGGAGGAGACCACGCAATACGCTTGAGAGGGAGAGACGAAAGAAGGAGATGCCAGGCAAGCTGATTCAGTGTGATGCTTGCAGTATGTGGGAGGTCAAGGACACGGCTGGTGCCTCTGGCTGCTACAAATGTGGCAGGTGCATCCAGGTAGAGCTCCTGAAGGGCCGTGTTGGGGAACTGGAGAAGCAAGTGGATGACCTCAGGTTCGTCCGAGAAACGGAGTCGTTCCTCGACAAGTCCTACAGTACGATTGTTACGCCTAAGGTACTGGAAGAGAGAAGGTGGGAGACAGTGAAAAAGGGAGGAAAGCATGGAATGCCAACGTCCCCGGGTGTTGTACCTCTTGTGAACAGGTTCACCCACTTAGAAGCTGTCGGGACAGAAGAGGTGTTTACACTGGGCGGCGGACTGGCTTGCGATGCGAATAGGGCTGTTGAGCCAAAACCAAAAAGGCCTAAGGCAGGCAACGCCATTGTAGTAGGAGACTCTGTTGTGAGAGGTACGGACAGGGGTTTCTGCGGCAACAGACGGGATTCGAGGAAGGCGTGCTGCCTTCCTGATGCCAGGATCCAGGATATCACGGACAGAGTGCAGAAAATCCTCAAGGGCGAAGGTGACAGCCGGAAGTGGTAGTGCATGTCGGCACAAACGATGTCGGAAAGAAGGGGATGAATATTCTGCAGCGTGACTTTAGAGAGCTCGGAAAAATGATGAAAAGCAGGACCTCCAGGTTTGTTATCTCCGGTTTGCTTCCAGTTCCTCGTGCTGGCGAGAGCAGGAACAGGGAGATACGGGACCTGAACGTGTGGCCGAGGAATTGGTGCACGGGGCAGGGATTTAGATTCTTAGATCACTGGGATCTGTTTTGGGCTAAGGGGGAACTGTACAAAAGGGACGGATTGCATCTTAACAGGTGTGGGACCAGCATTCTGGCAGGCAGGTTTGCCACTGCTGCACGGGTGGTTTTAAACTGAATAAGGGGGGTGTGGTGTCGAATGGGATAGTGGAGGATGGAGTTAAAGGGAAAGGGTTTCTTTCGTAATAAGGTGAATGTGTGAGCGTAGAGACAGAGGGGTGTAGAATGAGGGTAGAAGCAGTAGGTAGCAAGGTGAAAAGTAAAAGTGGCAGGCAGACAAACCAGGGCAAAAATCAAAAAGGGCCACTTTTCAGCATAATAGTATAAGGGGTAAGAGTGTTGTAAAAAACAACCGTGAAGGCTTTGTGTCTCAATGCAAGGAGCATTCGTAATAAGGTGGATGAGTTGAATGTGCAGATAGCTATTAATGACTATGATATAGTTGGGATCACGGAGACATGGCTCCAGGGTGAACAAGGCTGGGAGCTGAACATCCAGGGATATTCAATATTCAGGAGGGATAGACAGAAAAGGAAAGGAGGTGGGGTAGCGTTGCTGGTTAGAGAGCAGATTAACGCAATAGAAAGGAAGGACATTAGCTTTGAGGATGTGGAATCGATATGGGTAGAGCTGCGAAACAATAAGGGGAAGAAAACGCTAGTGGGAGTTGTGTACAGGCCACCTAACAGTAGTAGTGGAGTTCTGGATGGCATCAAACAGGAAATTAGAATTGTGTGCAACAAAGGTAAAACAGTTATAATGGGTGACTTCAATCTAAATATAGATTGGGTGAATCAAATTGGCAAGGGTGCTGAGGAAGAGGATTTCTTGGAATGTATGCGGGATAGTTTTCTAAACCAACATGTAGAGGAACCAACGAGAGAGCAGGCTATTCTAGACTGGGTATTGAGTAATGAGGAAGGGCTTGTAAGCAGTCTTGTTGTGCGTGGCCCCTTGGGCAAGAGTGACCATAATATGGTTGAGTTATTCATTAGGATGGAGAGTGACATCGTTAATTCAGAAACAAGGGTCCTGAACTTAAAGAAAGCTAACTTTGAGGGCATGAGACGTGAATTGGCCAAGATAGACTGGCGATTGATTCTTAATGGGTTGACGGTGGATATCCAATGGAAGGCATTTAAAGACTGCATGGATGAACTACAACAATTGTTCTTCCCAGTTTGGCAAAAAAATAAATCGGGGAAGGTAGTGCATCCGTGGATAACAAGGGAAATCAGGGATAGTATCAAAACAAAAGATGAAGCGTACAAATTAGCCAGAACATGCAGCCTACCAGAGGACTGGGAGAAATTCAGAGACCAGCAGAGGTGGACAAAGGGCTTAATTAGGAAAGGGAAAATAGATTATGAAGGAAAACTGGCAGGGGACATAAAAACTGACTGCAAAAGCTTTTATAGATATGTGAAGAGAAAAAGATTAGTTAAAACAAATGTAGCTCCCTTGCAGTCAGAAACGGGTTAATTGATCATGGGGAACAAGGACATGGCAGACCAATTGAATAACTACTTTGGTTATGTCTTCACTAAGGAAGACATAAATAATCTGCCGGAAATAGCAGGGGACCGGAGGTCAAATGAGATGGAGGAACTGAGTGAAATCCAGGTTAGCCAGGAAGTGGTGTTAGGTAAATTGAATGGATTAAAGGCCGATAAATCCCCAGGGCCAGATAGGCTGCATCCCAGAGTACTTAAGGAAGTAGCCCCAGAAATAGTGGATGCATTAGTGATAATTTTTCAAAACTCTTTAGATTCTGGAGTAGTTCCTGAGGTTTGGAGGGTAGCTAATATAACCCCACTTTAAAAAAAGGGAGGGAGAGAGAAAACGTGGAATTACAGACAAGTTAGTCTGAAGTCGGTAGTGGGGAAACTGCTAGAATCAGTTATTAAAGATGGGATAGCAGCACATTTGGAAAGTGGTGAAATCATTGGACAAAGTCAGCATGGATTTATGAAAGGTAAATCATGTCTGACGAATCGTATGGAATTTTTCGAGGATGTAACTAGTAGAGCGGATAAGGTAGAACCAGTGGGTGTGTTATATCTGGACTTTCAGAAGGCTTTCGACAAGGTCCCACATAAGAGATTAGTATGCAAACTTAAAGCACACGGTATTGGGGGTTCAGTATTGATGTGGATAAAGAACTGGCTGGCAGACAGGAAGCAAAGAGTAGGAGTAAACGGGTCCTTTTCACAATGGCAGGCAGTGACTAGTGGGGTACCGCAAGGCTCAGTTCTGGGACCCCAGCTATTTACAATAGATATTAATGATTTGAACGAGGGAATTGAATGCAACATCTCCAAGTTTGCGGATGACACGAAGCTGGGGGGCAGTGTTAGCTGTGAGGAGGATGCTAGGAGGCTGCAAGGTGACTTGGATAGGCTGGGTGAGTGGGAAAATGCATGGCAGATGCAGTATAATGTGGATAAATGTGAGGTTATCCACTTTGGTGGCAAAAACAGGAAAGTAGACTGTTATCTGAATGGTGGCCGATTAGGAAAAAGGGAGATGCAACGAGACCTGGGTGTCATGGTACACCAGTCATTAAAAGTAGGCATGCAGGTGCAGCAGGCAGTGAAGGAAGCGAATGGTATGTTAGCATTCATAGCAAAAGGATTTGAGTCTAGGAGCAGGGAGGTTCTACTGCAGTTGTACAGGGTCTTCGTGAGACCGCACCTGGAGTATTGCGTACAGTTTTGGTCTCCTAATCTGAGGAAAGACATTATTGCCATAGAGGGAGTACAGAGAAGGTTCACCAGACTGATTCCTGGGATGTCAGGACTTTCACATGGAGAAAGACTGGATAGACTCGGCTTGTACTCGCTAGAATTTAGAAGATTGAGGGGGGAACTTATAGAAACTTACAACATTCTTAAGCGGTTGGACAGACTAGATGCAGGACGATTGTTCCCGAAGTCGTGGAAGTCCAGAACAAGAGGTCACAGTTTAAGGATAAGGGGGGAATCCTTTAGGACCGAGTTGAGGAAATTATTTTTTACACAGAGTGGTGAATCTGTGGAATTCTCTGCCACAGAAGGTAGTTGAGGCCAGTTCATTGGCTATATTTAAGAGGGAGTTAGATGTGGCCCTTGTGGCTAAAGGGATCAGGGGGTATGGAGAGAAGGCAGGTACAGGATACTGAGTTGGATGATCAGCCATGATCATATTGAATGGCGCTGCAGGCTCGAAGGGCCGAATGGCCAACTCCTGCACCTATTTTCTATGTTTATATGTTTCTATGTGATGAAGGAAGGCAGAGAATGTTATTGCCCCATGGTATAGTCAGATCTATTCCAGACAAGCAGGGAGTGAATGGTTCCCGGGGTCAGTCAGCGGGAGTGTGGGGTTGGGGTCACAGTCAGTGAAGCCGCGATCATATTGAGTGGTGAAGCAGAGTGGAGGGGGGGGGGGGAGGAGGCACTTTAGTCCGAGGTAACGTATTGAACTAATTGCTCAACCTGTGGACAAAGGTCGCCCAGTCCAGTCCACCTTCAAACTGGGCACCAGAAGCCTTGAGAGGGTCCCTGGAATTTGGCATTGCCTTGCTGAGTGAAACGGATTGAAGGAAATCAGACAAACAACATGAGGTGGAGAGTTGGATCTGATGGAGTTTGAAACAATATCCCCTTTGCTGGAACAATGCTGCCCGCTCCCAATTACCATCCCTCAGTATCTATCGCCACAATTCCCAGTCTTTGGAGTTTCTCAATCAATTCCCTGAATAAATCACAACCTGTCTGTCTGTCTGTCTGTCTCAGCAGGGATTTCACTCGGCTGAGTCATCTGTTTGTGAATCATTTCAAAATCTCTATTTTTAAACTCTGTTGAAACTTCACTGTCCCGGTGGAGACGGGAAATGGTATAAAATCTCCAGGAATGTTGTGTCCCAACATTTCATTCCGAGACATTACCGGTAGCTCACGGGGACACGTCGCTGGGCAGAGAGAATGTGGGAAAAGATTTATGAATATTACGCTGTGGAGAAAATCCTGTACGCGATCATTGCTGCCGTTGGAATCCCTGGTAAGTGAGCAGTACAATTCAAGTTTTATAAATCCATCCGTGTGTTAACTGGTGTTGACCTGATTCTCATCATGTTACAAGTTCCCAACTGATGATCGTTGTACAAGAATATGTGAAGAATATCAATCCTCTCTGTGAAATATTTGTGAATTAACGCTGCTGTGATTTGTCTTATTTTCAGACAGCTGAAACTAAGCCTCTTTTTCTCTCTCTGCTGCCGGCCGGGAGCCACTAGTATGTTGTTCTTGCCTTCAGTGGCACCTTGCACAGAGTTGTCCCAGTGCTAGGGACAGGCAGGCAGGCAGCTCTCCGGGACTGTGTGACTGGGAGAGAGGGGTTCACATTGTGAAGTTCACTGTGTGTGAGTTATTGATCAGAGTGAACAGCCACTCGCTCCTGTGGACACTATGTCTCACTCACTGTGGAGTCTGTCTGTCACAGTCCGATTCCACCCACAGCCTGTTGGTCAATAATTGGATCCATCTCCTGGACCAGTGGCCGCGGAACTACGTGTGTGTGTGTGTGTGTGTGTGTGTGTGTGTGTGTGTGTGTGTGTGTGTGTGTGTGTGTGTGTGTGTGTGTGTGTGTGTGTGTGTGTGTGTGTGTGTGTGTGTGTGTGTGTGTGTGTGTGTGTGTGTGTGTGTGTGTGTGTGTGTGTGTGTGTGTGTGTGTGTGTGTGTGTGTGTGTGTTGTTACTGAACTGAACTCACTGTGGAATGAATCCATTAACGGAGCCACTCTGCTGCCGGATTCCATGTTGTCCCTGCCTTCCCTCTGGAAGCCTCCTCTCCCCATCAGATGCCGAGTTCCCAGAGCCCTGGTTAAACGGGGCCGGCCGCTCACGGTTAAGTCTGTGAAAGCGGCTCCATCACAGACTGTGAGCAGCAGCAGGGTTCACTATAGAAAGGACCATTGCGCCTATTGTAGCGGGTGGGTGGCTGCTCGTTCCCTCTCTGCCCTTTACCCCGTCTGCCAGTCGCCTTATCTCTTCTCCCCTGAAGCAGGCAGGCAGGCAGGTCGGGCACAGTCGGAGCCGGCTCTGACATTGTTCAACTTGCAGCAGCCGCGCATCGACTCGAACACTCCTGATCTTGAGCTGAAAGTCGAGCCGGTGTTCAGCCCCGGGGACCCCCCGTGTTGAGTAAATGCCCAGTGTCCGTTCCCTTGTCTTTCCGCAGTGAATTTAGTGGCGATTGTGATCCTGTCCCGGGGAAAGTGTGGCCTCTCCACCTGCACCACTCGTTACCTGGTGGCCATGGCAGCGGCCGATCTACTGGTCCTCATCACCGAGGTCATTTTGACTCAGCTCCGATATTATTACTTTTATTGGAGTTTCCTGTCCATCACCCCTGTGTGCCGTGTTAACTATGTACTGAGGTTTGCAGCTACAGACTGTTCTGTCTGGTTCACCGTCACTTTCACCTTTGATCGCTTTGTCGCCATTTGTTGCCAGAAGCTGAAAACTAAATATTGCACCGGGAAAACTGCGGCTGTGGTTCTGGCAACAGCCGGCGTCCTGTTCTGTGTGAAAAACATTCCCCGCTACTTCACGGTGGAACCCGGATATATCATCGACAATGTCCCGCGGGGCTGTGCCACGGTGGACAGTTAT
>NW_022630125.1:80000-148531 GCF_010909765.2 Amblyraja radiata | reverse complement strand
TCCTCCTCCCCCCACACTTTCCCCCTTAAGAATGTTGTAAGTTTCTATAAGATCCCCCCTCAATCTTCTACATTCTAGCGAGTACAAGCCGAGTCTATCCAGTCTTTCGTCATATGAAAGTCCTGCCCCCAGGATGCAGACTCCCCAAGCGGAATATGAGGTGCTGTTCCTCCAATTTCCGGTGTTGCTCGCTGTGGCCATGGAGGAGACCCAGGACAGAGAGGTCGGAGACGGAGTGGGAGGGGGAGTTGAAGTGCTGAGCCACCGGGAGGTCAGCTTGGTTATTGCGGACCGAGCGGAGGTGTTCGGCGAAACGATCGCCCAACCTCCGCTTGGTCTCACCGATATAGATCTGCTGACATCTAGAGCAGCGGATGCAGTAGATGAGGTTGGAGGAGATGCAGGTGAACCTCTGTCGCACCTGGAACGACTGCTTGGGTCCTTGAACGGAGTCGAGGGGGGAGGTAAAGGGACAAGTGTTGCATCTCTTGCGGTTGCAAGGGAAAGTGCCCGGGGAGGGGGTGGTACGGGAGGGAAGGGAAGAATTGACAAGGGAGTTATGGAGGGAGCGGTCTTTGCGGAAGGCAGATATGGGGGGAGATGGGAAGATGTGGCGAGTGGTGAGGTCACACGCCTTGTACTCGCTAGAATTTAGAAGATTGAGGGGGGATCTTATAGAAAGTTACAAAATTCTTAAGAGGTTGGACAGGAAGATTATTCCCGATGTTGGGGAAGTCCAGAACAAGGGGTCGCAGTTTAAGGATAAGAGGGAAGTCTTTTAGGACCGAGATGAGAAAAACATTTTTCACACAGAGAGTGGTGAATCTGTGGAATTCTCTGCCACAGAAGGTAGTTGAGGCCACAGTTCATTGGCTATATTTAAGAGGGAGTTAGATGTGGCCCTTGTGGCTAAAGGGATCAGGGGGTATGGAGAGAAGGCAGGTACAGGATACTGAGTTGGATGATCAGCCATGATCATATTGAATGGCGAATGGTGCAGGCTCGAAGGGCTGAATGGCCTCTACTCCTGCACCTATTGTCTATGTTTCTATGTGTCTAATGGGGGCGGTGATGTTGGTGAGAGTGTGGTAATGGGGGCGGTGGTGGTTCTCGTGGGAGGGTGTGGGTGGGTGGGTGGGTCCAGAAACTGCCGGAGATTCGGTGGGGGGCAGGTGGGTGGATCTACGGTGGGTGGATCTTTGTGGCGGAATCGGAGGTCACCAGGGTCACAAGAGTCATCTGTGGACCAGGTCACTGAGGATGCTCAGTGTGTTGGGGAGAGAGGGGGGGGGGGGAGCAGATGGGATGGAGAGGGAACGGATTCCTAAACCCCGCGACGCTGAGTGCATTTTACAATCAGAGAAACGGGCGATTTCACCAATTGTTTGAACTGCTGCCTGAACTTAGTCTGGGTGAGGACGTAAAGAGCCGTGTTTGTGCAGCAGCTCAGCATCTGCAACATGTAGCCCAGTTCGCCAATGAAGATGTCTGGAAGGCCCACGCTAGGAATTAAATAAACCAGTCTGTACCACACAACATATACCGCATAGACCGCCCACAACACGATGAAATTCCCCGAGATGACCAGCAGTAAAATGAGGGATTTCCTGCGGCTCTCCATCTCCGGGTCCCTGCCACTCTCCCCACTGCTGGGACCCCGGAGTCTCCTGCGGGACCTGCTCGCCACTAACACGTATCTGATGGTCAAAGTGTTGAACACAACAATGAGGACAAATGGCATCACGGGGGTGATGAGATACTGGAGAAACTCCCCGATTCCCCAGGACAGTGAGAAAAGACGATCGTATCTTGCCACACAAAACCAGGGGGAATTAGATAGCATGTACCCACCGCTCAACATAAAATACCAGAAGATGTTCTTTAAACAGCTCAGCACGGTCACTGTCCCCAGAACCACAGCCGCTGTTCTCTCGGTGCAATAGTTTGTTTTCAGCTTCTGGCAACAAATGGCCACAAATCGATCAAAGGTGAAGGTGACGGTGAACCAGACAGAACAGTCGGTGACGGCGTAAAGGAAGAAGGCGTGGATATTACACACTGGGACATACAACAGGAACAGAAATGCATCCCTGTAAGCAATGGGAATCTGTCTCATTATCAGGTCGACAATAATGACCAGTAGATCGGCCGCTGCCATGGCCATCAGGTAGCGAGTGACACCAGTGGAGAGACCGCACTTTCCCCGGGACAGGACCACAATGGTCAGCGTGTTCACTGTGAGGAGGGAGGGAAGTAAACAGAGACATGACACACAGAGCCAGCGGACAAAGCAAACTCGGCAGATTCATCGAGGCGAGGGGGAAATCAAATGCACAATCCCGTTCTGGGATTGTAGAAGATTGTGTAACGAGGCTGTCTAGTAGTAACTACTGAAGGAAATACATTATTCTGCATCTGCTCGATTACTAAACAGATGAGAAGCTGCAGTTAGGAGGGTTGGGATAAAGAATCAGATCTGTGTCTGACCATTTCTCACTTCACCATGGGAGTTTAGCTCTTTGCTTCACTGTGAGTGAATCAAAGATTATACAGCAGAGTAGGTATGAGCGAGCGAGGGAAGTGAGCGAAGGAAGGAGTTAGTTCAGGGACTTTATTGCCATCTGCATCGGTGCAAGGGAGGTGATGGTACATTAGACAATCTTGCTTACAGCAGCATGGTAAGAAACATAGACTGAAACCGCCGACATAAACACAGGTGGGTGACACAGACTCACACAGAATGTACACATCAATTCTGTTTACGTATTTAATAAACAAAGACATTAGGACAACATTAGAAAACAAGTCTACACAGAGAATGTTTCCACTAGTGGGAGAGTCTAGGACCAGAGGTCACATCCTCGGAATTAAATGGGCGTTCCTTTAGGAAGGAGATGAGGAGGATATAGAAACATGGAAACATAGACAATAGGTACAGGAGTGGAGGCCATTCGGCCTTTCGAGCCTGCACCGCCATTCAATATGATCATGGCTGACCATCCAACTCAGTCTCCTGTACCTGCCTTCTCTCCATACCCCCTGATCCCTTCAGCCACAAGGATCACATCTAACTCCCTCTTCAATATAGCCAATGAACTGGCCTCATCTACATGCTGTGGCTGAAAATTCCACAGATTCACCACTCTCTGTGTATGCATTTTTTTTTATCATCTCGGTCCTAAAAAACTTCCCCCTTAACCCTAAACTGTGTGTGACCCCTTGTTCTGGACTTCCCCAACATCGGGAATAATCTTCCTGCATCTAGCCTGTCCAACCCCTTAAGAATTCTATAAGTTTCTATAAAACCCATCCCCCTCAATCTTCTAAATTCTAACGAGTACACGCCAAGTCTATCCAGTCTTTCTTCATATGAAAGTCCTGACATCCCAGGAATCAGTCTGGTGAACCTTCTCTGTACTCCCGCTGTGGAAAGAATGGCTTTCCTCAGATTAGGAGACCAAAACTGTACGCAATACTCCAGGTGTGGTCTCACCAAGACCCTGTACAACTGCAGTAAAGCCTCCCTGCTCCTATACTCAAATCATTTCAACTTCATAGTGATAAACCTCTGATCCCCAGAAACAGACATTACCCATTACTCTGTCGAAGATTTCTTCAAGGGACACGAACGTCATGGATTGTCCGAGCTACAGACATTTATACCGGATCCCGTCACTGCCGCTTCTCGCCTGCTGTTGCGCGGGAATTTGGACGGGGACTTACCTAGAAGAGCAACAAGGGCTAGCACGGGATAAAGGACAGGCTGTATAACTTTGAGTGCAATGAAGATTCGATCACTTAAGCTGAACCCAGGATATGATAATAAGTCAGCATAAGAGAAGACTCCCTTCTCCATGGCGGTAACTTCCCAGTCTACCGTTTTCACAGACCGATCCATTTGTGTAACACCGCACGCACTCTCTCACTGTTCCCCGATTACACTCGGTGACATTCACTTCACTCTCTAATATTCCCGGATTCCGAAACATCCATCTAACATCCCACTTTATTGTCCACAGATTCCCAATGGGTTTCCCCCTCTGTGGATGGAGCTGCTGCTCTCTGTCTGTCGGTGACCGGCGGGATGATCTCACCAACACTCACATATCCCAGCAACAACAGGAATGGTTTATATTGGGAACTGGGAAATCTCCAGTGGGTGGGTGACACAACCGGGCTCCGTGTAGACTGACGTTAGTTACACTCACTGAACAAACATCTACTGTTAACTCTTTTGTGTCCGGGCACAAAGTGCCTCACCCCCTCACGGAAAGGGCACCAGTCATCATGGGTGATGATATCCAGTCTATATGTTCTGTCTAGTGGACAGTTAGTGCCGGGGAGGGAGCAATCTACAGGCCTGGTAGAATCCGCACCATCTCTCCGCAATCTCGATAATCGTGAGCAGTCGCCTGAAATCCCAATGTTCAGTTTATTCGTTTCCATTGACGAGTGCATTTCGGGAATCTTCATTCATTTAATCTGACATCTTGAAATATAGAAACATAGAACATAGGTGCAGGAGTAGAGTCATTCGTCCCTTCGAGCCCGCACCGCCATTCAATATGATCATGGCTGATCATCCAACTCAGTATCCTGTACCTGCCTTCTCTCCATACCCTCTAAACCATTTAGCCACAAGGGCCACATCTAACTCCCTCTTAAATATAGCCAATGAACTGTGGCCTCAACTACCTTCTGTGGTAGAGAATTCCAGAGATTCACCACTCTGTGTGAAAAATGATTTTCTCATTTCGGTCCTAAAAGACTTCCCCCTTATCCTTAAACTGTGTGGCCCCTTGTCCTGGACTTCCTCAACATCGGGAACAATCTTCCTGCATCTAGCCTATCCAACCCCTTAAGAATTTTGTAAGTTTCTAGAAGACCCCCCCTCAATCTTCTAAATTCTAGCGAGTACAATCCGAGTGTATTCAGTCTTTCTTCATATGAAAGTCCTGACATCCCAGGAATCAGTCTAGTGAACCTTCTCTGTACTCCCTCTATGGCAATAATATCTTTCCTCAGATTAGGAGACCAAAACTGTACGCAATACTGCAGGTGTGGTCTCACCAAGACCCTGTACAACTGCAGTAGAACCTCCCTGTTCCTGCACTCAAATCCTTTTGCTGTGGATGCTAACATACCATTCGCTTTCTTAGAAACATAGAAACATAGATGATGGATAGGACAGGTCGATGGCCACCACGTTGTTTAATCTCCTACATTCCTGGGCTTTCGAAGTGCCGAACCAGGCCCTGTGGCAGGGCTCTTAAAATAGCGGAGTCAGGGGATATGGGGAGAAGGCAGGAACGGGGTCCTGATAGGGGATGATCAGCCATGATCACATTGAATGGCGGTGCTGGCTCGAAGGGACGAATGGCCTCTACTCCTGCACCTGTTGCCTATTGACTTCAGTAAGGCGTTCGATAAGGTGCCGCATGGTCGGCTGCTCTGGAAGGTTAGATCGCATGGGATCCAAAGAGAGACAGCTGAATGGATAGCAAATTGGCTCCATGGAAGGAAGCAGAGAGTGATGGTGGAAGGTTGCTTCTCAGACTGGATGCCTGTGACTAGTGGTGTGCCTCAGGGTTCAGTGCTGGGCCATTTACTGTTTGTCATCTACATCAATGATTTGGATGAGAACATTCAGAGCAAGATTAGCAAGTTTGTTGATGATACAAAAGTGAGTGGTTTTGCAGATAGTGAAGATGGTTGTGCAGGCCCGTACGAAGCTTTTCAAAAAGGGGATGGCATGACAGGATTACATAAAACTCAATGTGAAATAATGTACGCGCTGCGCACATCACGAGCGCCAAGTGTGAAGTCCCTCGATGCCAGGGTCCAGGGCCCGCTTAAGCGTCCTGGAAGCTCAGGGGTTTTAGATGCTTTCTGGTGCATTCTGAGCCTTATTTTGGAGCATTTTTGCACCAAATTTATGACCAAATTTCAGAAATTAACAGGAATCTGGGAGGTATCTTTTTCACACAAAGGGTGTATGTAACGAGCTGCCAGAGGAGGTAGTTAAGGCTGGGACTATCTTAATGTTTAAGAGACATTTGGACACGTACATGGATAGGACAGATTTAGATGGATGTCGGCCAAACGCGTGTGAGTGGGACTAGTTTAGATGGGACATGTCGGTCGGTGTGGGCAAGTTGGGCTGAAGGGCCTGTTTCCACACTGCATCATTCTATGACTAAAAAGTGAAGAAGAAAAATGCATGTAGATAAGTAGAGCAGATTTGAAAGAGGAGTGAAATGTAAAGGCAGAGAGAGGTTTATGGGTGGAAGGAACATAGGAAAGGAGGGGGGAGAGTGATTGTTACCTAAACCATTGTGAGCTACTTTGTTACGGTGTTTGCCCTCTCGTATAACGTCTCTGCTGCCTTTGGTGATGCAGGACAGGACACAAGCTTTGGGACACGGTGTGAAGCTGTTGCCGTCTGTCCCAGCCTGGTAAAAACCTGGATGGAGTGGATTTGGAGAGGATGTTTCCACTAGTGGGAGAATCTAGGACCAGTGACCACAGCCTCAGAATTAAAAGACATTCCTTTAGGAAGGAGATGAGCAGACATTTCTTAAGTCAGAGGGTGATGAACTGTGGAATTCATTGCCACAGCCAGCTGTGGAGGTCCAGTCAATGGACATTTTTCAGGAGGAGATTGATAGATTCTTGATTGATACGGGTGTCAGAGGAAATGAGGAGAAGGCTGGAGAATGTGTTTGAGTGGGAAAGATAGATAGAGTCTTAGAGTGATACAGTGTGTAAACAGGCCCTTCGGCCCAGCATGTCCCATCTGCACTAGTCCCACCTGCCCACGTTTGATCCATATCCCTCCGAACCTGTCCTATCCATGTACCTGTCTAACTGTTTCTTATATGTTGCGATAGTCCCAGCCTCAACTACCTCATCTGGCAGCTTGTTCCATACACCTACCACCCTTTGTGTGAAAAACATACCCCACAGATTCCTATTAAATCTTTTGCCCTTCACCTTCAATCTATGTCCTCTGCTCCCCGATTCACTTATCTGGGCAAAAGACTCAACCATATCTATTCAAATCATGATTTTATACACCTCTATTAGATCATCCCTCATCCCCCTGTGCTCCATGAAATAGAGTCCCAGCCTACTCAACCTCTCCCTATAGCTCTGGCCCTCTAGTCCTGGCAACATCCTCGTAAATCTTCACTGTACCCTTTCCAGTTTGATGACATCTTTCCTATAACATGGTGGCCAGAACGGAATACAATACTCTGAATGCGGCCTCACCAACTTCTTATGCAACTGCAACATGACCTCCCAACTTCTATACTCAGCCTGACCCGCTGAGTTACTCCAGCACTCTGTGAAACGTCACAGAACCGGGCAAGATTAACAAGTTTGCTGATGATACAGAAGTGAGTGGTTTTGCAGATAGTGAAGATGGCTGTGAACGATTGCAGCAGGATCTGGATCAATTAGCCAGGTGGGCAGAGGAATGGTTGATGGTTGCATGGTTCCTTGAAGGTCGTGTCGCAGGTATATCAGGTGGTCAAAAAGTATTTTGGCACTTTGGCCTTCATCAGTCAGAGTATTGAGTATAGAAGTTGGGAGGTCATGTTGCAGTTGTATAAGATGTCGGTGAGATCGTATTTAGAATATTGTGTTCAGTTCTGGGCACCATGTTATAGGAAAGATGTCCAACTGAAAATAGTACAGTGATCCCCATCCAGCATCAGTCCAATCAGGGTTGTTTTATCCGCAAACTTGAGAAGCTTGACAGAGGTGTCAGTGGAGGTGCAGTCATTGGTGTGGCGAGAGTAGAGGAGAGGGGAGAGTACGCATCTTGCGGTGCTCCTATGCTGAGGGTTTGCGGGTCCGAGATATGCTTTCCCGTCTCACATGCTGCTTCCTGTCTGTCAGAAAGCGGGTGATCCACCGACAGAGGGGTTCAGGCACAGTCAACTCAGAAAGTTTGGAGCGTAGTAGATCTGGCACAATGGTGTTGAATGCAGAGCTAAAATCAACAAACAAAATCCTCGCTTAGGTCCCCTGGAGGTCTAGGTGCTGGAGGATGAAGTGTAGCCCAAATTGACTGCATCATCCACAGATCTATTGGCCCAATTTGCAAAATGCAGAGAGTCCAGCAGAGGGGTTGTGATATTTTTCAGCTTGGCCAGCACAAGCCTTTCAACGGTCTCCATGACTACATAGGTCAGTGCGACAAGACTGTAGTCATTAAGACCAGTAATCCTTACCTTTTGGGTACAGGGACATTAGTGGAGACTTTGAAGCAGGCAGGGACAGTGCATCTTTGCAGGTACTGGTTAAAAATGAATAATTGGGTGTGAAGTGTTGGTGGGGGTGGGAAAGGGTCCACTCTCTTCATTACTGGAGTCTTGCCTTAAGTAGTTGTGAGGTGGTGAATGGGAAATGAAGGGTGCCGGGTCAATACTTTGCAGACTGGGGTCTGGCTGTGTTTGTTGGGGAGGGGGTACCATGGTTACATTTCTGATTTTCAAACATGCAGTAAAACTCATTCAGGTAGTTCGTCAGCTCACAATTATCCAAAGAGCGGGGGCTTTACTCTTATAGCTGGTGATTTCTTGCACGCCCTTCCCAAATGAAGAAGAGTCACTAGCTGAGAACTTGTTCCTCAACTTCTAAGAGTACCTTTCCTTGGCAACTCCGATTCCTCATCTCTGCTCTATATCGATTAGTCTATATTTTAACTATTTAACGATTAGGCTATCGGCTTAACGCATATTTGCCCCCCACCACCCCACCCCCGATCTTGAAATGGAAATGTTACATCTGTATATAATGATCCCATTAAAATGTATATTTATGTCACAAACTATGGAATTCATATTTTTCAGAATTATCATTATTAAGGAAAAGAAAGGAGTTCCAATTGTTTGATATTATTTGATATTGTTTAAAATTATTCATATGGAGGAGAAAATATAATAGTTCTAAAACCTACCTTAATTTTGCAATCTCACTAAAGATAATCCCCTTTCCCTCTTCCCTCCACCATTTCTCTCTCCCCTCCCTTCCCCTCTCTCTCCCCCCTCCCACATCCCCCCTCTTTCTGGCAGGGGGGATGAAGATGAAGGTGGCATGGGGCCAGTGGGGTGGCGTGGGCCCAGTAGGGGTCAGCAACGGTGGTGTGGGCCCAGCGGGGGTGGCGTGAGCCCAGCGGGGGTGGCTTGGGCCCAGTGGGGGTCAGCAGGGGTGGTCAGCAGGGGTGGTGTGGAACCAGCGGTGGTGGCCTGGGCCCAGCGGGGGTGGCGTTTATTCCTTTCAAAACGGAAACCTTTGTTACTGCCAAACAATTGATTTCCAGAGACTACTTCATGGCTTTCATCGATTTAAAGATGCTTACTATTCGGTGCCTATGAGGAAGGATCACAGACATTATTTAAAATGTAATTGGATGGGTTGAACTGGCAGTACAGCACTACCGAAAGGAATACTATCCGCCCCCAGACTATTTACCAACATTTTGAAACCAGCCCTAACGTTTCTTCGGAAACAAAAACATTTGGTCATGGATTACCGACATGAGATATTAATTTTGGGAAAAACTTTGGAATTAGCCAAAATAGCTGTATCAGCCACCAAACAATTGTTTGAGAAACTGGGGTTTATCATCCATCCAGTTAAATCTAAGATAACACCTTCCACCACTGTGGACTACTTGGGGTTCACCTTTAACTTAGTTCACATGTCGGTAACTTTACCAACGGACAAGGCAACAGACTTAACTGAGGCCTGCAACAACCTCATTGACATCAGTGAACCATCTATTTGACTGGTAGCAAGGGTAATTGGCAATTTCTGGCTGCTTTTCCAGCCACACAGTTTTGACCTTTGTATTACCAAAAAATTTACAAAGGGCAAAGGTAAAAGCACTCAAAATCAATACTGGTCATTTCGATAGGCCAATGAAGCTACCAATCAAAGCAATTACGGAATTACAATGGTGGAGGGAAAACATTCGGCATTGTTCCAGCCCTATCATTGTCAGCAACCATTCAGTGGTGCTACAAACTGATGCCAGTGCTCATGGTTGGGGTGCTACTAATTCCATCTCTAGTTGTGGAGGTAGATGGGATGCACAAGAGGCATCATCACTTCAGATACATGTCATAAACTGCTTGGAAACGTAGGTCTAAAATCATACTGTTCAGAAATGCATCACCTGCATGTTAGACTACAGATTGATAACACCACCGTGGTGGCATATATTAACTATATGGGTGAAATCAAATCGGTATCATGTGATAATCCGGCTAACACAATTTGGCAATGGTGTATACAGAAAAGTATTTGGATATCAGCTAGTTACCTACCAGGTAACCTCAAATTCAGTGGCAGACACCAGGTCACGCAAATTCAATGACAACATCGAATGGATGTTGGACCGCAAAGTGTTTGCTGATATTGTAGCACGATATGAAACACCAGATATCGATCTATTTGCATCTCGGCTTAATCATCAGTTGCTAAACTATGTTTCTTGGGAATCAGACACTGGGGCATCAGCGATGGATGCCTTCTCGCTGCATTGGGGGAAATTGTTTTTTCTATGCATTTCTGCCTCATCAGTCCTGTATTACGCAAAATACAACAAGACTCGGCGTCTGGTATTTTGGTAGTGTCCGATTGGCCTACTGAACCATGGTTCCCTGTGATTCTTGTTATGGTTTTAGAACCATGCATCTCCGTTCCGAAACGACCAGATTTGTTGGTTCATCCCGTAAAGGGGGGAAAGCCATCCATGCCATAATAGGACACATTTGCTGATTTGTAGAATCTTAAGAAACCATTTCTGGACCTGGGACCAACGGACTGAACAATGAACATATCGGGTCTACATCAGGAAGTGGGAGAAACTGTTCAAGGAACAACATCACTTACTGCACGACGAACATAACCTCTGTGCTGGAATTCCTGGCTAGCCCTACTATGATGAGGTGCTCAGTTATAGTGCCATAAACTGCGCCAGAAGTGTCCTTACAGCATATATGTGGCAAAGATCAGAGCATCATTCTGTCGGGACCTACCCCTGGTAACTAAACATATGAGGGATATTTTAATATTAATCCCCAAGGACAAGGTATTCCCAAATATGGGATGTGAATATAGTCCTATCATTACTGAGGAATTGGTCACCAGCAACAGCTTTGTCCCCCACTGGGAGCACAAATTACATCTAAGGAGATAGAAGACACAATAAACACACTTAAGAATGGAAAAACACCAGGACCAGACGGATTCAGTAATGAATTTTAAAAATGTTTTTACGACATAGTGACCCCACGTCTACAGAAAATGTACACATATGCTTTTATAGAACAAACCTTACCTGAAACACCAGCAGAATCAACGATCACATTAATACTTAAAAAATATAAAAATATAGAAGAACCAGGCTCATATAGAGCTATTGCTTTGTTAAACACGGATCAAAAAATATTAGCAGAAACACTAGCTAGAAGACTAAGTAAATATGTTAGTAAATTAATAAACGAGGATCAAACGGGATTTATACCTAAGAGACATTAATTTAATAATCTGAGACGTCTGCTTAACATAATACATTCACATAAACCTCATGAACAAGAGTTATCTAGCATTTCATTGGAAGCAGAAAAAGCGTTTGATCAAGTAGATTTGGGATTAAATGATTAAAGTATTGCAAAAATTCCAAATGGGAGAGAACCTCATCGCATGGATAAAATTATTATATAACAAACCCACGGCTAGAATACTAACTAATAATATACTATCCACGAAATTTCAATTATCAAGGGGTAATAGACAAGGATGTTCATTATCACCGCTGTTATTTGCTTTGGTAATTGAACCTCTAGCTGTAAAAATCAGAACACATCCGGACATTTACGGTTATAATACAAAATATTCAAATAACATAATATCTTTATATGCAGACGATGTACTGCTGTACATCACAAAACCCCAAATCAGTATACCAAACATATTACATTTAATTGAGGACTTTGGATCTTTCTCAGGATACAGAATAAACTGGAACAAAAGTGAAATTATGTCGATAAAAACAAAAGACTCAACACACCTCCTGAAATTCCCCTTTAAAATAGCCACAGAAAAATTCAAATATTTGGGAATTTAAATTATTAGAAACTACCATGATATGTTTAATGCCAATTATCGTCCCTTACTTAAGAAACTAAATAATTTGATTAAATTCTGGAATGTCTTTAATAGGTAGAATAAACGCTATAAAAATGATCTTTTTTACCACAAATCCTGTACCTATTTCAATCAATACCTATATATCTCCCAAAAAAGTTTTTCAAAAAATTGGACTCAGACATCACAAATTTTATATGCGATTATAAATCCCATAGAATACAAAGAACACACCTTAATAAACGAAAAGAGTTGGGTGGTCTAGCGCTCCCTAACTTTATGTATTATAATTGGGCAGTAAATATTAAAAATATGATTCACCTGCTGGACAATTCTGCCCAGCAGGTGGACTGGATTGTAATGGAAAGAGAGGACTGCTCTCCGTGTAATACAGGAGCGACTCACCTCTCACCAAAGAATCTGAATAACAAAAATTACAATAAAAATCCAATTATACTAGCACAATTACAACTTGGAAATAAATAAAACAGAATCTAAAATTAAGAAACCTATCTCTTTTAATACCAATAGTCAACAATCCATCGTTTAAACCATCAATTATAGACAAATCATTTACACAATGGGAAAGAATGGGAATCAAAACGCTCGGAGATCTGTATGAATCGGGAAAATTACTATCATTTCAACAATTACAACTGAAATATAATTTGAAAAATAATTAATATTTTAAATATCTTCAAATTCGTGACTATCTGAAAAAATACACACAAGACTATCATAATATGCCTACAGACTTACTGAATCAGCAAATCTAATATCATACTTATACAACATTATTTTAAATATAGAAATACCCACAACTGATGGAATTAGAAGAGACTGGGAACAAGAACTAGCTATAAAAATTTCAAAAGAGAGCTGGGATAAACACTTACTACATGTGCATAAATGCTCGATCAACGTACGACATACTCTAATTCAATTCAAAGCATTACATGGACAATATTATTCAAAAAACAAAATAAATAAACCTTTCCCCAATGTCTCACCCATCTGTGATAAATGTCAGTGTCAAGAAGCTACCATAGCGCATTCCTTTGTTTTTTGTACAAAAATCCAAAAATTATGGAACGAAATATTTGACATTTTTACAAAATTAATTAAAATAAAACGTACCAAAACCAGAATGGATCATTTTTGGAATATCGGAATATAACCCCGAACTAAACGGGTTTCAGAAGAATTTACTTAATTGCGGGCTAATAATGGGAAAAAAGCTTATACTCAAATTCTGGGAAAATGCGCCAACACCAACAATAAAAATGTGGATATCAAATATGTTTGAAACACTACATCTGGAAGAGATGAGATTCCTCCTAGCAGGTAAAGCAGATCACTTACAAAAGACGTGGTCTGCGTTTATGGAACTATTACAAGCGTAAGGTGCAATAGTAATTTTAAAAAAATAAACGGTATCAGGATCTGGCAACGGGGGGTAAAAAATAACAAAAACAAACTTGGTTGGTAATTCCCTTTTTGCGGAGTTTAGTGTTATAATAGAGCGATTGTTTCTCCTTTTTTTCTTTCTTGTCTAGGGTCTATTTTCTTTCTTTACTTCCTTTTCTAACTTCTTTTCTAAGGGGCTCTCTTTTCCCAACACTCGCCTGCACATTCACGACTCTTGCTCACTTTCCTTACTTCTTTTATTTCTATCTTTTTTAATGCTCGAAAAACGAAGTGGTACAAAAAATGTATTAAGACATATGTGTTGTAATTTACTGTACTTCTAATAAAAAATTAAAAAAAAACGTTTTGTTTGCGAGTAATATAATCTATGTAACATTTTAAATTGCATTAAGTTGTGTCTTACATTAATCGAGCATTTATGTACATATAGCAAGTATTTTTCCATTTGTCTATCGGAATGGTTATAGATAATTCTTGTTCCCAATCCCTTCTAATTGCTTCTGTAGGTATTTCTGTATTAGAAATGATGTTATACAAATATACAAGGCAGATTATTATCTAAATGGTGTCGAGTTGGGGAAACAGGAAGTACAACGGGATCTGGGGGGTCCTTGTTCGTCAGTCAAGGAAGGTAAGCATGCAGGCACAGCAGATGGTGACGAAAGCGAATGGCATGTTAGTCTTTATAACAAGAGGAGATGAGTATAGGATCAAAGAGGTCCTTCTGCAGTTGTATAGGGTCCTAGTGAGACCACACCTGGAGTGTCGTGTACAGTATTGGCATGTTGGCCTTCATAACAAGAGGAGTTGAGTATAGGAGTAAAGAGGTCCTTCTGCAGTTGTACAAGGTCCTAGTGAGACCACACCTGGAGTGTTGTCTGCAGTTTTGGTCTCCAAATTTGAAGAAGGACATTCTTGCTATTGAGGAGTGCAGCGTAGATTCACAAAGTTAATTGCCGGGATGGCGGGACTGCCATACGCTGAGAGAATGGAGCGGCTGTGCTTGTACACTTTGGAGTTTAGAAGGATGAGAGGGCATCTTATTGAAACATATAAGATTATTAAGGGTTTGGACACGCTAGAGGCAGGAAACATGTTCCCGATGTTGGGGGAGTCCAGAACCAGGGGCCACAGTTTAAGAATAAGGGTTAAGCTATTTAGACCGGAGATGAGGCAACATTTTCTCACGCAGAGAGTGGTGAGTCTGTGGAATTCAGTGCGTCAGGGGGGCGGTGGAGGCCGGTTCTCTGGATACTTTAAGGAGAGAGCTAGATAGGGCTCTTAAAGATAGCGGAATCAGGGGATATGGGGAGAAGGCAGGAACAGGGTACTGATTGTGGATAATCAGCCATAATCACATTGAATGGCGGTGCTGGTTCGAAGGGCCGAATGGCCGACTCCTGCACATGTTGTCTATTGGTTCGGTGTGCCGAAGGGCCTGTTTCCGCGCTGTATATCCAAACTAAACTCAGGGCCAATTGTCTAGAAGAAGTACAAGATTGCACAAATAGCCAGCAGGAAGGCAAGGAGGTTGAAGAACAGAGGGATTGGGAGATCACTACGACTTTGCACCAATATACGTGTCTTGGTTGGACGAATAGCACGATCCCACGTGGTCAAGATGGTTTCCCTGGCTTCCCCCCAACTCCTCGGACCAGCTAGACGATATTGGCAAGGTGTACATGGTCCAAAGAAGACATGGTAGGCCAGTCTTGGATCTCGAATAGCAAGACTCTTGAGGTTGGGTCTGGCACCTATGAGATCGGCCAATTCATCAGCATAAGCGATGTAGTCCACCTGGATGGTGTGGCGCGGGGATTTGACGTACCTACAACAAAGGCAACGCTTAGTTTGGACGCTCACCTCTTCCTATAGGCAGGAGATCAGAGACTTAGTAATGTGTCATAGGATCTTATCACATGGACCTCACCATACCCTCTCCTCTATCTCTCTACGAGAAGGAGCTCTGCAGTCACTCTTCGACTCGAGAGAGAAGAGAGAGAGGAGGAGAAAAGAGAGAGAGAGAGCGAAAAGCGAGAGAGAGAGGGAAAGGGAGAGAGAGAGAGAGAGAGAGAGAGAGAAAGAAAGAGAGAGAAAGAAAAAGAAAGAGAGAGAGAGAGAGAGAGAGAGAGAGAGAGAGAGAGAGAGAGGAGAGAGAGAGAGAGAGAGAGAGAGAGAGAGAAGAAGAAGAGAGAGAGAGAGAGAGAGAGGCGAGAGATCTATAGCGATGCGAAGATAGCATTTCTCTCTGTTCTCTCCTCCTCTCTCTTCTCTCTCTCTCTGTCTCACTCTCTCTCTCTCTCTCTCTCTCTCTCTGTCTCTCTCTTTCTCTCTCTTTCTCTCTATTTTCTCTCTTTCTCTCGCTTTCTCTCTCGTTCTCTCTCTTTCTCTGCCTATGAGTACGACTCTCAGAGATGGATGGATATATACTTCTATGAATTAAGAATCCCTTTACCTGTTGGACATCTTTTCTTTCTTCTCCATTGTGTCCGTGGTCATATCGGCTGTCGATGGTAATTTAACATCCCCTGAAAAATTGGAAAAATATATTAAATTATCAGTCAAATTAATGATTTAGTGTAAAGTGCGGCACGGTGGGTGGCGCAGCGGTAGAGCTGCTGCCTGACGGCACCAGAGATCCGGGTTCCATCCCGACCACGGGTGCTGTGTACGGAGTTTGCACGTTCTCCCCGTGACCTGCGTTGGTTTTCTCTGGTGCTTCAGTTTCATCCCACATTACAAAGGTTTGTAGGTTAATTGGCTTCGCTAAATATTGTAAATTGTCTCCCAGTGTGTGTAGGATAGTGTTAGTGTGCGGGGATCGCCGGTCGGCACGGACTCGGCGGGCCGAAGGGCCTGTTTCCGTGCTGTATCTCCCGTTCAAACACCAGTTTAGTTTGGAGATACTGCGCGGAAACAGGCCCTTCGGCCCACCGAGTCCGTGCCGACCAGCGATCCCCGCACACTAACACTATCCTACACACACACACACTGGGGGATAATTTCCCATCTTAATCAAAGCCAATTGACGTACACACCTTTGGAGCGTTGGAGGAAACCGGAGCGCCCGGAGAAAATCGGCGCTGGTCATGGGGAGAACGTGCAAACTCCGCACAGACAGCGCCCGTGGTCAGGATGGAACCCGGATCTCTGGAGTTCCAGAGGAACCCCCGTGAATTAAAATCGTGAATTATTTCGAGAGGGTTTGTTTCCGGCACCAGGGATGTAACGTTGAGGCTCCACAATGCGCTGGTCAGGCCACACCTGGAGTATTGTGAGCAGTTGTGGACCCCGCATCTGAGGAAGTGCATTCTTGCCATTGAGGGAGCCTAGCGTAGGTTCACCAGGTGAATTCCCGGGACGGCGGGACTGTCATATGCTGAGAAAATGGAGCGGCTGGGCTTAGCAGGATGAGAGGGCATCTTATTGAAACATATAAGATTATTAAAGGGTTTGGCACACTAGAGGCAGGTAACATGTTCCCGATGTTGGAGGAGTCCGCAACCAGGGGCCACAGTTTAAGAATAACTGGGTAAGCTATTTAGACCGGAGTTGTGTGTCTGTGGAATTCTCTGCCTCAGAGGGCGGTGGAGGCCGGTTCTCTGGATACTTTCAAGAGAGAGTTAGATAGAGTTCTTAAAGATAGCGGAGTCAGGGTTAATGTGGAGAAAGCAGGAACGGGGTACTGATTGTGGAAGATGAGCCATGATCTCATTGTCGGCACTGCGCCTGTACTCGCTGGAGTTTAGAAGAACGATGGGAGGGGGGGGGGGGGTGGCTCATTGAAACTTCACCGAATATTGAAAGGTATGGATAGAGTGGAAGTGGATAGGATATTTCCTCCAGTGGGAGAGTCTAGCAGCAGAGGGCACAGCCTCAGAATTAAAGGACGTTCCTTCATGAAGGGGATGAGGAGGAATTTCTTTAGCCAGAATGTGGAGAATCTGTCGGATTCATTGTCACAGACGGTGGTGGTGGCCACAGGTCAGTGGATATATTCAAGGCAGAGACAGATAGATTAGTTGATTAGTTGATTAGTGCGGGTGTTAGGGGTTATGGGGAGAAGGCAGGAGAATGAGGTTTGGTGGCCACAAGTCAGTGGATATTTTGAACCAGCGACCCCCGCACACTAACACACCCGTAGCAGAAGACATCCTACCTTTGAAAACCCTTGTAGCCCAGCGAGCCTGTAGTTCTGATAAGGGCATGATGGCTCCCACCGGTTGCATGAGGCCAATGATACAAAGAGTTGGGTGGGTGATTGCGGGCGGGAACACGAGCTTGTACAGGTCCACCTGGTTCTTTTCCACCTTGACCACAGACTCATCCAGGAACGGGTATGAAAACGTATACCCCGTGGCGAAGACCACAAAGTCGATCTCTTCAACTGAGCCATCGGCGAAGATGGCTGTCGTCTCGGTGAAACTCTTGACATTGGGTTTGACCAGAACCCTGCCCGATATGATACGGGTTGGCAGATCATCGTTCACCATCGGGTGTTGACTGAAAATACTGTGATCACGATGAACAAAGTTTAGTTTAGAGATACAGCGCGGAAACCACCAGCCCATCGGTCCACCCAGACCGTGCCGGCCAGTGATCGCCCCATTCACACACACTAGATTAGTTTAGAGATACAGCACGCAAACAGGCACTTCCCCACTGAGTCCACGCCAACCAACATGCCCCATCTACACTAGTCCCACCTGCTGCCCGCGTTTGGACCATATCCCTCCAAACCTGTCCTATCCATGTCCCTGTCCAAGTGTTGTGACAGTCTCTGCCTCAACTACCTCCTCCGGCAGCTCGTTCCATAGACTTAACTCTCAGTTACACAATGGGGCGATGTGTCCATGACTATGTGATCCAATAGACAACAGACTATAGACAATAGGTGCAGGAGGGGCCATTCGGCCCTTCGAGCCAGCACCGCCATTCAATGTGATCATGGCTGATCATCCACAATCAGTACCCCATTCCTGTCTTCTCCTTATATCCCCTGACTCCGTTATCTTTAAGAGTATCCAGAGAACCGGCCTCCACCGCCCTCTGAGGCAGAGAATTCCACAGACTCACAACTCCCTGTGTGAAAAAGTATTTCCTCATCTCCATTCTAAATGGCTTACTCCTTATTCTTAAACTGTGGCCCATGGTTCTGGACTCCCCCGACAACGGGAACATTTCCAGCCTCTAGCGTGTCCAAACCCTTAATAATCTTATATGTCTCAAAGTGACCTCCTCTCAGGCTTCTAAACTCCAGAGTGTTCAAGCTCATCAGCTCCATTCTCTCAGCATATGACAGTCCCGCCATCCCGGGAATTAACCTACGCTGCACTCCTTCAATAGCAAGAATGTCCTTCCTCAAATTTAGAGACGAAAACAGCACACAATACTCCAGGTGTGGTCTCACTAGGGCCCTGTACAACTGCAGAAGGACTTTTTGCTCCTATACTCGTATACATTCTCTGCCACAGAATGTAGTTGAGGCCAGTTCATTGGCTATATTTAAGAGGGAGTTAGATGTGGCCCTTGTGGCGAAAGGGATCAGGGGGTATTGAGAGAAAACAGGTACAGGATACTTAGTTGGATGATTAGCCATGATCATATTGAATGGCGGTGCAGGCTCGAAGGGCCGAATGGCCTAATCCTGCACCTATTTTCTATGTTTCTGTGTTTCTATACTCCACTACTCTTGGTATGAAGGCCAACAGGCCAACACTGCACACGATACTCCAGGTTTGGTCTCACTATGACCATGTAAAGTTGCAGTAGGACCTCCTTGCTCCGATAGTCAACTCCTCTTGTTCCGAGATTCAATGGTTCAATGGATGTATGATCCTTTCCCGATGAAGTTCTCACCTGTGGCCTGGTTGAAGTCCATAGTTGACATGGTTAAATCTCTTGTTCAATGATCGTTCAACGAAGCATTTCAAGATGGATTGTGGTATGAGATCCTTCAGCAATTGGGCCGAACGTCGGTTAGAAACCATATCACCTGGGTATCCTTGGCTCCCAACTCTGTTCAAAACCCAAGACCCTCTCCTAGTGCTCAGAAAAACCTGGAAGAAAAATGAATGAAACGTGGACAGGTACAAAGTGCTGGAGTAACTCAGCGGGTCAGGCAGCATCTCTGTGGAGAACGTGGACAGGTACAAAGTGCTGGAGTAACTCAGCGGGTCAGGCAGCATCTCTGTGGAGAACGTGGACAGGTATAACGTGCTGGAGTAACTCAGCGGGTCAGGCAGCATCTCTGGAGAACAAGTATAGGTGACGTTTCAGGTCGAGACAGGAAGCATAGAAACATAGACACATAGAAAATAGATGCACAAGTAGACCATTCGGCCCTTCGAGCCTGCACCGCCATTCAATATGATCATGGCTGATCATCTACAATCAGTTCCCCGTTCCTGCTTCCGGCCTAGACAAAGAGTCGGGAACCTTCTTCAGATCAAGAAAAGACACAAAGTGCTGGAGTAACTCAGCAGGCCAGGCATCTACGTTCTCCAGAGATGCTGTCTGAGTTACTCCAGCATCTTGTACATATCTTAGGACACAGAATTAGTTTGGAGATACGGCGTGGAAACAGGCCCTTCGGCCCACCGAGTCCGTGCCGTCCAGCGATCGCCCGTTCACACATTAGTTTAATTTAGAGATACAGCGCGGAAACAGGCCCTTCGGCCCACCGAGTCCGTGCCGACCGGGAGCTGTCTGTGTGGAGTTTGCAAGTTCTCCCTGTGACTTCAAGGGTTTTCTCTGGGTTTCTCCGATTTCATCCCACGTCCCAAAGAAGTGCGGGTTAGGAGGTTAGGAGGTTAATTGGCCTTCTATAAAACTGCCCCTGAGTATGTAGTGAGTGGAAGAGAAAGCGCGATAAAATTGAAGCAGTGTGTGTACGGGCGATCGCTGGTCGGCTAGCACGGACTGGGTGAGCCGAAGTGCCATTTTTCGCTCTGTATCTCCGAACTAAACTAACTGAGACAATTCACAAGAATTTGTTTTCCAAGTACAAGGACCCAATTGTGTTTGCAATCAGGTAAACATTGCTCATTAACTTGCAACATATAACATTATCTCAAATATTGACTCTGGTACACACATTGAAATCTCTGATGGAAATACAGAGATAGATAGATTGTTGATCAGTGCGGGTGTCAGGGGTTATGGGGAGAAGGCAGGAGAATGGGGTTAGGAGATATGAGAATTGGGTTAGGAGATAGATCAGCCATTATTGAATGGCGGAGTAGACTCGATGGGCCGAATGGCCGAATTCTGATCCAATCTCCTATGACTTTATGACCCGCTGAGTTACTCCAGCACTTTGTCTAGGCCGGAAGCAGGAACGGGGTACTGATTGTGAATGGTCAGTCAAGATCATATTGAATGGCGGTGCTGACTTGAAGGGCCGAATGGTCTACTTGTGCACCTATTTTCTATGTGTCTATGTTTCTATGTTTCCTCTCTGCCAACCGGTTTTCTATCCATGTCAGTGCTCTTCTCCCAGTACATGTGCTCTAATCTTGCAAGCTGTAACAGTCCTGCCATCCCGGGAATTAACCTGGTGAACCTACGCTGCACTTCCTCAATAGCATGAATGTCCTTCCCCAAATTAGGGGACCAAAACTGCACACAATACTCCAGGTGTGGTCTCACCAGGGTCCTGATGTTCTAGATGTTTGGGGAGTCCAGAACCAAGGGCCACACACAGTTTAAGAATAAGAGGGCGGTCGTTTAGGACTAAGATTAGGAGACACTTTTCCAATCGGAGAGTTGTGAATCTGTGGCCATTTAGGAATGAGATGAGGATAAACTTTTCCACCCAGAGAGTTGTGAATCTGTGGCTATTTAGGACTGAGATGAGGATACACCTTTCCACCCAGAGAGTTGTGAATCTGTGGGATTCTCTGCCACAGAAGGCAGTGGAGGCCAATTCACTGGATGTTTTCAAGAGAGAGTTAGATTTAGCTCTTGGGGCTAACGGAATCAAGGGATATGGGGAGAAGGGAGCAACGGGGTATTGATTGTGGATGATCAGCCATGATCATATTGAATGGCGGTGCTGGCTGGAAGGGCCGAATGGCCTCTACTCCTGCACCTGTTGCCTATGTTTCGATGGTTCAATGCATGTGTACATTTAAACCTGCCGTGTACCTCATTTTGTTACGCACCTGTTTTGCAGTTTGGCTGATTTCGACAGAAAGATCCGCTCCAGAATTCCCGATCACAATCACAACGACATTCTTTCCTTCAAATAATTGAGGATCCTTGTATTCCTTGCTGTGGATATATTGGCCTGTGAAAGATGTTATGCCTGGAATCATCCGAGCACATTGAGAACATCAGTGGTTGAGTCAGGGAGTGATACAGTGTGTAAACAGACCCTTCGGCCCAACTTTCCCACACTCGCCAACATGCCCCATCTACACTAGTCAGAGAGTGACACAGTGTGGAAACAGGCCCTTCAGCCAACACCGGCCAAAATGCCCCATCTACACTAGTCCCACCCCGACCAACATGCCCCACCTACACTAGTCCCACCTGCTGCCCGCGTTTGGCCCGTATCGCTCCAAACCTGTCCCATGTATCTGTCCAAGTGTTGTGATAGTCCCAACCTCAACTACCTCCTCCGACAGCTCGGTCCACCCTACATACACGCACCACCCTCTGTGTGGAAAGGTTGCCCATCAGATTCCCTTTAAATCTACCCCCCCCCTTCTCTCACCTTAAACCCATGTCCTCTGGTTCTCGATTCCCCTACTCTGGGCAAGAGACTCTGGGCATCTACCCGATCTATTCCTCTGGTGATGTTGTACAACTCTTTCAGATCACCCCTCATCCTCATGCGCTCCAAGGAATAGAGCCACCGATTCTTAACTCTCTGGGTGGAAACGTTTCTCCTCATCTCAGTCTTAAATGGCCGACCCCTTGTCATTTAACTGCACGCGACCCCTGGTTCTGGGCTCCCCCAACATCAGGAACATGATTCCTGCATCCAGCTTTTTCAGTTTTTTAAAATAATTTTATAAGTTTCTATAAAATCCCTCATCCTTGTAAATTCCAGTGCATGCAAGCCCAGTCTATTTTACTTCGGAGTCACGTGAGTGACTACGTGAAGACCCCGTCACGACCCCAACACGAGGTCGGAACCCCAGCGCCACCCGGCACCCTTCTACAGGTACCGCCGAAGGGGGGGGGGGGGGGGGGGGGGGGGGGGGAGTCAATCCCGGCTGCGAATCGCGGGGATATCTGAAGCCGACCTCAGAATCGCGGGGACGACCTTTATAAGGGACCGCGGGGATATCCGAAGCCGATCACAGAATCGCGGGGAAACCCGTTTACAAAGCCACACGGTCTCGGGGGAAGCCCCAAACCGAGGGAGCATTCAAAGGGGAAATCCCGGCTCCCGACAATGGAAGGCTCCCTGCTTCAACGTTCCGTAGATGCTGCTGTACCTGTTGAGTTTCGCCAGCATTTTATGTCCCAACTACAAGGGCCGTGTGGAATGCCGACCGCAGGAAGAAGCCTGGCTGCGGGGACCAAGGAACCTCAGAAGCCTGCAGGTAACCTGCCTTCCGCGACCAGGGGAAGACCGCGGGTAACCCGGTCTCCGAAACCGCGGGGAAGACCGCGGGTACCCGACTTCGGAGACCGCGGGAAAACCGCAGGAACCCGACTTTGGAGGCCACGGGAAAACCACAGGTAACCCGACTTCAGAGACCACGGGAAACCACGGATAATCCGACCAGCGACCACGGGAAAACCACGGGTAACCCAGCTTCAGGGACTGTGGGAAGTCCACAAATAACCCAGGTTCAGGGACAATGGGAAGACAGTGGATAACCCAGCCTCGTGGACCGTGGGAAACCCGCGGATAACCTAGTTCCAGGGACCGTGGGAAGACTGCAGATAACCCTGCTTCACGGAACGTGGGAAGACTGTGGATAACCAAGCTACAGGGACCTTGTGAAGAACACGGGTAGACCCGTGCTTGGGGGAAACCTCAGCTACGGGGACCGTGGAAGACCACGGGCAGAACCGTGCTTGGGGGAAACCTCAACAAGGGAACCGTGCCAAAGCTGCGGGTAGATCCGTGCGTGGGGGGAACCTCAGCCACGGGGACCGTGGAAGACCGCGGGACTAACCGTGTTTGTTGGATACCCCGGCTACGGGGACCGTGTGGAAGACACGGCTAGGACCGCAGAAGAGCGGGTAGCAGTCGGCGAATTCAGACTCCGGCAGCCCGAGGAGGGTAAGAGCAGGAGACTGAAAGGCCTAGACTGAATTCAGGCCAGGAGGTCCCTCCGATATGGGTTCGTCCTCGGACGTTTTACCCATCCTAAATTGGCCAGCGAGGGCCATATCAGCGCAGGTCTCCTCGAGAGCCCGTGGCAGCACCCTTTAACAGGGCTGCCTACAAAACTCCCTTCTGCAAAGGTGAGCGCGAGGAGTCAGTTGGCAACTGACTCTGAATTCGAAGCATGTCCGAGGAACAGGTGCCGGCTGGGAGTTACCATGCACCTGGAAAGACATGGGTCCACATACACCAGCAGCCCTACGACCCAATCAAGGATGGGAATCGAACCCACAGCAGGGGCCTTTTGGGTTTACCATAAAGCCACCGGTAGCCATGACGGTAGGTGGGTCTGGTTCTTTCCGAAACGTGGGGTTGTGGACCATTTACAAGAAGATTGGATGAGTTTAGTTTATACTGCACAGTACAAGCGAGACAGTCTAGGAATATGGCTGGCGTTGCCTCTTTAGGCAGGCTCGCTATCATGACAAATGAGGCCTGTTTATTATCAACAAGCCCAACTCGCATGTGCAGTATAGACATTGAACTTCGTGACTATTAATTCCCATGGGGCAGCTTCATTCACAGGGCACCGGAAATATCTGAAATTTAACTGGATGGGGGAAGTTAAAACATTGCAAAATAGCCTAACTTCAGTTCCCAGGTTATTTACAAAATTAGTGCTTCGGCTGCTCAGAGTTTTTAAAGATATTGTTAAGAACTATCTGGATGAGATTAAACGCTGTATTTTGCTAAGTTAGCTGTAAAACTCATTTGAGAAATTGGGTTCTCATCTGTCCAGATAAATTTAAGTTGATACCAACTGAACTTATTGATATTGGGATTACCTTTAACTCTAATTAATCGGCTGGGACTCCGCCCTGAGGTAAGGGATTGGAATTAATTGAAGCCCGTAACAATACTGATCAACCAACCTTCTGTTCATCAAGTATAATTGGCTTACAGCTGTGCTATTTGGGCCTTTGCACAATCAGAACTATACAGTATGCAAAAGAAGGAAGCACTCAAGTACCAAGTGGTCATTGTTACCAGCCCTATGCTATTCCACTAAATCAGTAAATCTTTAATTACATTACATACTGATGCTATTGTTCAAGATGAGAATTTGCTCATGCCATCTAGCCGGGCTTAGCCAGCCATGGTTCCCACGGATGTGGGGAATGATAGAACCATATATGGTTATTCTAGACACGAGCATTGGTCTAGCCGTGACGCGGAAAACCGTCCTCAGCATGATATCATCTATTGTTTGTATTACAGAGACTGACAGACAGTTCCTGTATCTGGGGGTTGTTAAACCAACCATGAACGTGTTCGCTGCAGACGCAGGGACAGCACCAAAAAATATCCATATTTCCTCATAGGAGGTGGGAGGTATTAGTTTTACAATTATATTACATATTCGGCATGGATGACTGACGTCTTGTAGTTCAGGCTCATATGAGGGCTTGACAAATCATGATGTCTTAAGTGCCATCTACCATACCTAAGTGCTTCATCACACTGGCTGAAAGGAGTAGAATCCACTCTTGGGGGTCACCCTCTGAGCTCTAGATTATGGAGATAATCTGCAACTCGAAAAACTCCCAGGCCAAGGGACGCAGAGATATGGGGTGTTAACGTTGTGTTACGTCGCTGAAGGGCTCCAGCTACATCCCTGTCCTTGGACTAACTCACTTATAGTGGTTATGCTCATAGTCCTGCATGCAGCACTACGGGTCTAGTCATTACATAAACGTTGACTGGATAGGATGATTATATCTGCAGACCAAATAACACTTATATCATGACGTAGTCAAGCAGTATAGACCAGGGGCACCAGACCTCAAACTAGATGTTTACATATCCCATGAACCTTCGATTGTGTATGGTCACACATCTACACCAGAATGTTAGATCACTAGAACCTAGAGACTCTGAACTAGCAATATTGTTAGGTACATCTACCCTCAAAAGAAGGTATCGCTTCAGTCCATCTTCAGGTGGTTATGGGTCTGGCTTATACAGGAGTAAATACTGACATTTCAAATCACTCCACCAAGGCTGTAGCAACCTCAGCAACAGGGTTATGGAAGTTAGCGGGACCACATCCTAGCGGTTGCAGGATAGTTAATCTAGCAATTTTCCACACATTTAGTACTAACCCATTGCCAAATTGGGGGGGGGGGTATTTACGAACTCTATGTTAAGTTCTGTTCATAGTTCCTCTAATGACATACTATTGTCATTATTCATGTCTGAATATGATAACATACTTCCCCCCCTGGTCAACTAAGGCAGTGAGTGAAGCATGGACTCGTTCCACGGCTTGAAATCACAGATCTTTAAAATCTTCACGCAGTGACTCACGTGACTCCGAAGTAAAATTAAACGAGAACTTACCACTTTGAAGTTTGATCTTTATGTTATGAGCAGTTACGATGAGGGATTACGTGCCCTCCGCTTCCACTCTCTATCATAAAGATCAACTGGTATCCTAGTACTTATCTTACTATGCTTATTTCATTTACTGTTGTCTGTGACTTCACACGGCTGCTTGGAAGAAATAACGCATGCGTACTAGCGGGTTCTTCACGTATTCCCTCAACGGACTCCTCATAAAATAACAATCAAACTTCAAACTGGTAAGTTCTCGTTTAATCTTACTATTTCTCCTCATATGACAGTCTCACATTCCTGGTAATCAACCTTGTGAACCTACAATGGGCTCCCTCAATAGCAAAAATATCCTTCCGCTAAATTGGAGACTAAAACTGCACACACTACTCCAGGTGTGATCTCACTAGGGCCCTGTACAACTGCAGAAGGACCTCTTTGCTACTATGCTCAACTCATCTTGTTGTGAAGGCCAACTTGCCAAAACTGCACACAATACTCCAGGTGTGATCTCACTAGGGCCCTGTACAACTGCATAAGGACATATTTGCTCCTATACTCAACTCCTCTTGTTTTGAAGGCCAACCTGCCTTTCACGTTGTTTAAGAAGGAACTACAGATGTTGGAAAATCAAAGGCACACAAAAATGCTGGATAAACTCAGCGGGTGCAGCAGCATATATGGAGCGAAGGAAATAGACACTGTTTCGGGCCGAAACCCTTCTTCAGAATGCCATTTGCTTTCTTCACTGCCTGCTGGACCTGCATGCTTACTTTCAGTGACTGATGAACAAGGACCCCCAGATCCCGTTGTACTTCCCGTGCTCCCAACTTGACACCATTTAGATAGTAATCTGCCTTCCTGTTTTTGACACCAAAGTGGATAACCTCACATTTATTCACATTAAACTGCATCTGCCCATTCACCCAACCTGTGTAATCGGACACCCAGGTCTCATTGCATTTTACAAACCGACAACGCTGTAGATGATTGGTGGAAACCGGAGTTATGGACACACCAAAGTGAATTCAGGCTTTAAAAAATCCAATGCCATGTTGGTCTTAATAACAACAGGAGTAGAGACCACATCTAGAGTATTGTGTGCAGTTTTGATCTCCAAATCTTTGGTCCCAATTCTTGCTGTTGATGCATTTTAAGAGAGAGTTAGACAGAGCTCTTGAAGATTGTGGAGTCAGGGGATATGCGGAGAAGGCAGGAACGGGGTACTGTCCCTAAAGGGACAGACGTTTAGGGGTAACACGAGGGGGAACATCTTTACTCAGAGGGTGGTAGCTGTGCGGAATGAGCTTCCAGTGCAAGTGGTGGAGGCAGGTTCGATTTTATCATTTAAAAATAAATTGGAGAGGTATATGGAGGGGAAAGGAATGGAGGATTATGGTCTGAGGGCATGTAGATGCGACTAGGGGAAAATAAGTGTTCGGCACGGACCAGAAGGGCCTAGATGGCCTGTTTTCGTGCTGTAATTATTATATGGTTATATGGTTACTGATTGTGGACGATCAGCCATGATCAAAGTGATTGACATTGCATGCTCGAAGGGCCAAATGGCCTACTCCGGCACCTATGGTCTATTGTAAAGTTCAAATTTGGTTGAGGGTGGTGGGTGTATGGAACGAGCTGCCGAAGGAGGTAGTTGAGGCTGGGACTAACACAACACTTGGACAGGTCCATGGATAGGGCAGTTTTGGAGGGATATGGGCCAAACGCGGGCAGCAGGTGGGAATATTGTAGATGTGGCATATTGACCCGTGTTGGCAAGTTGGACCAAAGGCTTGTTTCCGCACTTTATGTGTGTTTGGCTCAATAGCTGTATCGGCATCTAAGATATCAATGAGGGAATATTTGTACGACTTAATGCTTGAGATAATGTTATATTTTGCAAGTTACTGAGCAATGTTTTCTTGAAAAAATATTTACCTGATTGCAAACAGAAATGGGGCGTTGTACTTGGAAAACAAACTCTTGTGAAATGTCACAGTTAGTTTAGTTCAGAGATACAGCGCGGAAACAGTCCCAGCCTGCCCCAACCTCTCCCTGTAACTCAGGCCCCTCGAGTCCCGGCAACATCCTCGTAAATTTTTCCTGAACCATTACTAGTTGGACGACATATTTCCTGTAACACGGTGCCCAGAACTGAACACAATACTCTAAATGCGGCCTCACCAAACTCCTTGTACAACTGCAAAGTGACCTCCCAACTTCTAGACTCAATACACTGACTGATGAAGTCCCAAGTGCCTAAGTGCCCAAGTGCCCAAAGCCTTGTTGACCACCTTATCAACCTGCGTCTCGACCTTCGAGGAACCATGCACCTGTACTCCTAGATCCCTCTGCTCTACAACACTACCCAGAAATCTACCTTGTAGGTCCTGCCCTTGTTAGACATCCCAAAATGCAACACCTCACACTTCTCTGTACTAAATGTAATTTATTCCATGTCCTCTGGTCCTCAATTCCCCTCCACTGGGCAAGAGACTCTGTGCGTCTACTCGATCTATTCCTCTGGTGAATTTGTACACCTCTATTAGACCACCCCTCTACCCGTCTTAAGACTACAATTAGCTACTCTTACCAGGGAAGGAATCCAATGGTGTGTGTGGATTACAATGATGTCCTGTGCAGATCATAACTGCATCGTAAACAGATGTTTCAATATTTCCGTCTTCATCTTTAGTTGTGACGGTCCATTGTCCATTGGTAGAGAAATCCTGCTCCTTCATTATGTTGCAGACATTGGTCTGTGGAATAGAACATAATACATTTTACACACACACATACCACACACACACACCACACACACACCACACACACATACACACCACACACACACCACACACACACACACACAAACACACACCACACACACACACACACACACACACACACACACACACCACACACACATACACCACACACACACACACACACTCACACACACACTCACGCACCTCACAACACTCACACCACACACACACACACTCACACCCACACCCACACGCACAAAGACACACACACCCATACACACAATCACGCACACACACCCACATACACACCACACATTCACACACACACCACGCACACACACACACCGCACTAGCACACACCACACACGCACACTCACACGTATATTCGCACACACACACACACACCACACACAAACACACACACAAACATACACCACACACAACATACACGCCCACACACACCACACAAACCACACACACACACACACACTCACACACACACACACATTCACACACTCACACACACACACACACCACACACACACACGCACCTCACAACACGCACACCACACACACACACATACACACACACACACCCACACTCACAGACACACACACCCACACACACACTCACGCACACACACCCACATACACACCACACACCCACACAAACCACGCACACACACTACACTAGCACAAACCACACACGCACACTCACACATACACGCACACCACACACTACACAGGCATCACACACACACATACAGACACACACAGAAAAAAACAAACAAACACCACCCCAAAACAACGCACCGACAAGAGACACCACACACAACAGACAGCCAAACACAAGGAACACACACCACAAACACAGACCACAACACACTCACGGCAAAAACACGCACGCTCACACAACCACGCACAGGCACGCACCCCACACACACCACACACCACACACACACACACACACAAAACACACTCACACACACACCCGGCACCACACACACACACACACCACACACAAACATACAGACACACACAAAGACACACACACACAAACACAGACACACACACACACCACACACACACACGCGCACCTCACCACACTCACACACACACACACACACACACACCACACTCACACCACACACACACACATACACACACCCACACCCACACACACAAAGACACACACAACCATACACACATTACATAAACACCACACACATACACACACACACCACACACACACACACACCACACACATACACAAACAAACACAAACCACCAAACACAAAACAACAAAAAACAAACACACACAAGAACACCACACCCCACACACCACACACACACCACACATGTACTAAACCACACACACAGCCACACACACCACACACACACACACACACACGCCACACACACCCACACATACACACACACCACACACCACACACACTCACACAAAGACAGCCACACCCACACACACACACACACACCAGACACACACGCACTCACACCACACCCACCCACACACTCACACACACCACACACACACGCGCACTCACACGACACCCACCCACACGCACACACACACACACATACACAATCACACCGCACACACCACACACTCACACAAACCACGCACACACACACACCACACTAGCACAAACCACAAACGCACACTCACACATACACACACGCACGCACACCACACACATCACACACACATACACATACAGACACACACACAGACACGCACCACACACACACCACACACACACACACACACACACACACACACACACACACACACACACACACACACACACTTCACCACACACACACCACACACAAACATACAGACACACACAAAGACACACACACACAAACACAGACACACACACACACCACACACACACACATACACACACACACACCCACACACACAAAGACACACACACCCATACACACATCACACACACACACCACACACCACACCACACACACACACCACACACACACATACACACACACCACACAAACACAGACACATACACCCACACACCACACACACACCACACACCACACACGTATAAACACACCACACACACACAGACACACACACCCACACACACCACACACACACACCACACACACACACATAAACACACATCACACACGTATACACACACCACACACACACAAAGAGAGCCACACCCACACACACACAAACCCAAACACACCACACACTCACAAACACACACCACACACTTGCACAAATCACACACACTCACACACACAAACACACACACTCACATACACTCACACGCACTTTCTTTCACACACACACCACACACTTACACACACATACACACCACACACTCACACATTCACACAAACACAGCACACACCTCAAACACCACAGAGCATACGCACGCATGTACGCACACAGACACACACACACACATACAAACACACACACACACTCACACACGCAAGCATGCTCACACACACACACACACATACACACACACACACACATACAGTGGCTTGCAAAAGTATTCATGCCCCTTGAACATTTCCAAAAAAGTGAAAAGTGTGGCGTGCAAAAGCATTCAGCCCCCTTTACTTTGATACCCCTAAATAAAATCCAGTGCAACCAATTGCCTTCAGAAGTCACCTAATTAGTAAATAGAGTCCACTTGTGTGTAATCCAATCTCAGTATAAATACAGCTGTTCTGTGAATGTCTCAGATGTTTGTTGGAGAACATTCGTGAACAAACAGCATCATGGAGCCCATGGAACACACCAGACAGGTCATGGATAAACTTGTGGAGAAGTTTAAAGCAGGGTTAGGTTATAAAAAATTATCCCAAGCTTTGAACATCTCACGGAGCTCTGTTCAATCCATCATCCAAAAATGGAAAGAGTATGGCACAACTGCAAACCTACCAAGACATGGCCATCCACCTAAACTGACAGGCCGGGCAAGGAGAGCATTGATCAGAGAAGCAGACATGGTAACTCTGGAGGACCTGCAGAAATCCACAACTCAGGTGGGAGAATCTGTCCACAGGACAACTATTAGTCGTGCACTCCACAAATCGGGCCTTTATGGAAGAGTGGCAAGAAAAAAGCCATTGTTGAAAAAAAGCCATAAGAAGTCCCGTTTGCAGTTTGCCACAAGCCATGTGGGGGACACAGCAAACATGTGGAGGAAGGTGCTCTGGTCAGATGAGACCAAAATTGAAGTTGTTGGCCTAAATGCAAAACGCTATGTGTGGCGGAAAACTAACACTGCACATCACCCTGAACACACCATCCCCACTGTGAAACATGGTGGTGGCAGCATCATGCTGTTGGGATGCTTTTCATCTGCAGGGACAGAGTTGATCGGAAGATGGATGGAGCTAAATACATGGTAATCATGGAAGAAAACCTGTTAGAGTCTGCAAAAGACTTGAGACTGGGGCGGTGGTTCCCCTCCAGCAGGCCAACGACCCTAAACATACAGCTAGAGCTACAATGGAATGGTTTAGATCAAAGCATATTCAGGTGTTAGAATGGCGCAGTCAAATTCCAAATTGAGAATCTCTGGCAAGACTTGAAAATTGTTGTTCACAGACGCTCTCGATCCAATCTGACTGAGCTTGAGCTATTTTGCAAAGAATAATGGGCAAAATATTAATTTTCTAGATGTGCAAAGCTGGTAGAGACGTACCCCCAAAAGACTTGCAGCTGTAATTGCAGCGAAAGGTGGTTCTACAAAATATTGAATCAGGGGGGCTGAATACTTTTGCACCCCACACTTTTCAGTTTTTTTATTTGTAAAAATAACTGAAAACCATGTATCATTTTCCTTCCACTTCACAATTATGCGCCACTTTGTGTTGGTCTATCGCATAAAATCCCAATAACGTTTGTGGTTGAAACGTCACAAAATGTGGAAAAGTTCAAGAGGTATGAACACTTTTGCAAGCCACTGTGTGGTGAAAGAATGCGTCGTCTGGGCTTGTATTCACTAGAAAGATGAGAGGGGATCTTAGAGAAACATATAACATTCTTAAGGGATTGGACAGGCTAGAGGCAGGAAACATGTTCCCCATGTTGGGGGAGTCCAGAACCAGAAACCACACAGTTTATGAATAAGGGATCGGCCTTTCAGTACTGAGATGAGGAGAAACTTTTCCACCCAGAGGGTTGAGAATCTGTGGGATTCTCTACCACGGAAGACAGTGGAGGCCAATTCACTGGATGTTTTCAAGAGAGAGTTATGCCCCTGTCCCACTTAGGAAACCTGAACGGACACCTCTGGAGACTTTGTGCCCCACCCAAGGATTCCGTGCGGTTCCCGGAGGTTGCAGGTGGTTGCCAGAGGTTGCAGGTAGTGAGGGCAGGCAGGGAGACTGACAAAAACCACCGGGAACCTCCGGGAACCGCACGCAATCCTTGGGTGGGGCACAAAGTCTCCTAAGGTTTCCGTTCAGGTTTCCTAAGTGAGACAGGGGCATTAGATTTTGCTCTTGGGGCTAACAGAATCACTGGATATGGAGAGAAAGCAGGAACGGGGTACTGATTGTGGATGATCATCCATGATAATATGGAATGGCTCGAAGGGCCGAATGGCCTACTCCTGCACAAAATGCTGCATCTCTGATGAACGTGGACTGGTACAAAGTGCTGGAGTAACTCAACGGGTCAGGCTGCATCTCTGGAGAGACGTTTCGGGTGGAGACCATTCTTGTACATGCGCATATAAATAGCACACACACACGTACACAGACCACACATATGATTCTTGAACACGATCTACACATACCTTCAGGCGAATGTATTTCATTAGATTGAAGTTCTCAGCGTAAGCCCTGAAGTAACGAAGGATTTTTGAATTATGCATGAAGTTGGCATAATCATCAGGAATCGGAAAATCGCTGAAACACATCATCTCTTTGGAGGTATTTATGATCAACGTCTTATAAATACCCGGATGCTCCATGGAGGAGTTCACCTGATCAAAGGTTTCACAGAGTCACAGAGTGATACATCACGGAAACAGGCCCTTCGGCCCACCTTGCATTTCGTTGTCTAATGCATTTCGTTGTCTAATGCATTTCGTTGCCTCTGTACTGTACACTGACAATGACAATTAAAGTTGAATCTGAATCTGAATCTGACCTTGCCCACACCGTCCAACATGCCCCATCTACACTACCCCTATCTGCTCGATTTTGGCCCTTATCCCTCCAAACATGTCATATCCATGCACCTATCCAAGTAATAGTCCTAGCCTCAACTTCTTCCTCCGACAGCTCGTTCCATACACCCACCAGCCTCTGTCATGCATCTGCCCACTCCCCCAACCTGTCCAGGTCACCCTGCATCATCATAGCATCCTCCTCACAGTTCACACTGCCACCCAGATTTGTGTCACCTGCAAATTTGCTAATGTTATTTTGAATCCCTTCATCCAAATCATTGATGTATATTGTAAATAGCTGCGGTCTCAGCACCGAGCCTTGCGGTACCCCACTAGTCACTGCCCGCCATTCTGAAAGTGAACCCTTATTCCCTACTTTTTACTTTCTGTCTGCCAACCAATTCTCTATCCATGTCAGCACTACCCCAATTCAGTGGGGTAATATATTTAAGGCAGAGGTAGATATATTTTTGATTAGTGTGGGTGTCAGGGGTTATGGGAAGAAGGCAGGAGAATGGGGTTAGGAGGGAGAGATACATCAGCCATGATTGAATGGCGGAGTGGACTTGCCCGGTGGGAGAGGGGAGGAGAGGGTGTGACCGGGGTAGAGACTGGATCTTGTTTTAGCTGATGGCATTGCCGAGGCAGGCGTAGTTACCTGGTAGTTCCATAGTCCACCAATATCATCGCTCCTTTCAAAGCAGGTCGGCTGTAAGCCTTCATCAAGGCAACACTTTACAGATGTTAATCCACTCGCTCCGGCCCCAATAATCGCGATGCGCTTTGCGATCTTCATCTATGGAAACGACGATTCAATATCGTTACACCAGCTTCGAGTCACAGAGTGATACAGTGTGGAAACAGGCCCTTCAGCCCAACTTGGCCAACATGTCCCATCTACACTAGACCCAGAGTGCTTTAGTGTGCAAACAAGCCCTTCACACCGGCCAACATGCCCCATCTACACTAGTCATAGTGTGATACAATGTGCAAACAAGCCCTTCACATCGGCCAACATGTCCCATCTACACTAGTCATAGAGTTATACAGTGTGCAAACAAGCCCTTCACACCGGCCAACATGCCCCATCTACACAAGTCATAGTGATACAGTGTGCAAACAGGCCCTTCAGCCCACACCGGCCAATATGTCCCATCTACACTAGTCATAGAGTTATACAGTGTGCAAACAGGCCCTTCAGCCCAGACCGGCCAACATGTCCCATCTACACTAGACCCAGAATGATACAGTGTGCAAACAGGCCCTTCAGCCCAGACCGGCCAACATGTCCCATCTACACTAGACTCAGAGTGATACAATGTGGAAACAATCCCTTCACACCGGCCAACTTGTCCCATCTACACTAGACCCAGAGTGATACAGTGTGCAAACAGGCCCTTCAGCCCAGACCAGCCAACATGTCCCATCTACACTAGACCCAGAGTGATACAGTGTGCAAACAAGCCCTTCACACCGGCCAATATGCCCCATCTACACTAGCCCCAGAGTGATACAGTGTGGAAACAGGCCCTTCAGCCCACACCGACCAACAGGCCCCATCTACACTATTCATAGAGTGATACAGTGTGCAAACAGGCCCTTCGGCCCACCCCGGCCAACATGCCCCAACTACACTAGTCCCAGAGTCACGGAAACAGGCCCTTCGGCACAACTTGCCCAAGCCGGCGAACATGCCCCATCTACACTAGTCATAGAGTTATACAGCGTGGAAACAGGCCGTTTACACCGGCCAACTTGCCCACACCGGTCAACATGCCCCATCTACACTAGTCACAGCGAGATACAGTGTGGAAACAGGCCCTTCGGACCAATTTAGCCCACCGGCCAACATGCCCCATCTACACTAGTCTTCAGTGAGAATATTATTGCTTTATCGTGAATAAATATCTGAGATTTCGCATATTGCGTGAGGTGTGTAAATTTGTGAATGAATGTCACAGGAAGAGGATGTGGAGTGAGTGAGTTAAATACTGTTACTTGTTTGTAGTGCCGGTTCTGGGTGAATGTTGAAGTAATCCTATAATTCAGATGAAATAGGATGTCATTGAATGAGCTCTTTGTAGAGTTTCATGTGTTTTAAAATAGACAATAGACAATAGACATTAGGTGCAGGAGGAGGCCATTCAGCCCTTGGAGCCAGCACCGCCATTCAATGTGATCACGACTGATCATCCACAATCAGTACCCCGTTCCTGCCTTCTCCCCATATCCCCTGACTCCGCTATCGTTAAGAACCTTATCTAGCTCTCTTCTGAAAGCATCCAGAGAACCTGCCTCCACCGCCCTCTGAGGCAGAGAATTCCACAGATTCACAACTCTCTGTGAGAAAAAATGTTTCCTCGCCTCCGTTCTAAATGGCTTACCCCTTATTCTTAGACTGTGTGTAACCCCTGGTTCTGGACTCCCCCAACATAGGGAACGTGTTTCCCGCCTCTAGCGTGCCCAAACCCTTAACAATCTTATATGTTTCAATAAGATCCCCTCTCATTCTTCTAAACTCCAGAGTGTACAAACCCAGCCGCTCTATTCTCTCAGCATATGACAGTCCCACCATCCTGCGAATTAACCTGGTGAACCTACGCTGGGTTCCTTCAATAGCAAGAATTTCCTTCCTCAGATTTGGCGACCAAAACTGCACACAATACACCAGGTGTGGTCTCATTAGGGTCCTGTACAACTGCAGAAGGGCGTCTTTGCTCCTATACTCCTCTTGTTAAGGAGGTCAACATGCCAAAATTGCACACAATACTCCAGGTGTTGTCTCACCAGGGCACTAAAAGTTAGTGTCTCTTTAACAAGTTGCTGCTGTACGGGCGTTGAGCCTGTGACTAAGACATTTTCTTTTCCTTAGCTCTTTGGAAATGCATTAGCTATCTATTTGGAAATCAACTGTGTATTCTGTGTCTTCTCAACATTTATTAAACAGCGGATGTGGCTCAGCAAAGAGACTGTTGATTTTCTTCGCCGCAAAACTTGGTATTAGGATTGGTGACCTTGTCGGTATTTTAAATTTGATTTCTTCCTATTTCTTACGTTTTGAATTGAATTCAAGAGATCTGAAATGCACTGGCCACGTGAAATTCAGATTGAGGTGTTGGATGGGAATTGAGAATAATGTTTTAATAGTTTTTTCTTTATAATGACATATTTTAAAGGTTCTTCTGCAGTTGTATAGGGCCTGGTGAGACACATCTGGAGTATTGTGTACAGTTTTGACCTAATTTGAGGAAGGACATCCTTGTGATTGAGAGTGCAACGTAGGTTCACAAGATTGATCCCTGGGATGGCGAGACTGACATATGAGGGAAGATTGAAAAGACTAGGCTTGTATTCACTGGAGTTTAGAAGGATGAGGGGTTGGGGGGCTAAAAGATACATATAAAATTATAAAAGGTCTGGAAAAGCTAGATGCAGGAAAAATGTTCCCAATGTTGGGCGAGTCTGGAACCAGGGACCACAGTCTGAGAATAAAGGGGAGCCCATTTAAGACTGAGGTGAGAAAAAACGTTTTCACCCAGACAGTTGTGAATTTGTGGGATTCCCTGCCACAGAGGGCAGTGGAGGCCAAGTCACTGGATGGATTTAAGAGAGAGTTAAAGCCCTGTCCCACGGTACGAGTTCATTCAAAGAGTTCTCCCGAGTTTGCCCTGATTCGAACTCGGAGATTTACGGTTATGGCCACTCATCGGTACTCGGGGCTCTCGTGGACATTTTTCAACATGTTGAAAAATCTTCACGAGTCTTCCCGTGCTTACCTGCCGTTAGCGATTATTATGAGCCGCGAAGAGTCATCCCCGAGCTCCGACGTACCCACTAAGTTCATTCTCCATGCTTACCACGAGTTTGATTTTTTTTTAAACTCAGGCGAGCTCTCTCTATCCTTTTTTTAAATTATTTATTCCAAGACTTTATTCAACACAACAGATGATACAACAGATCAAGTCATAAACAAAAAAGAAATTACACTATATCAAGTGTCATTATAATACAAAATTACAATCATGGTTCACAATACTCTCAACCCCAAGCGGTTACCAGCGCCCACGGTAGACCTCCAAAGTCCCCGTGGACCAGTGGCGTGCAGAGGGGTGGACCCGGGCATCCATTGGAGGGGGGCATCGGGCCGGCTCTGATTTGTTAAACTTGCAGCAGCCGCGCACCGACTCCAACACTCCTGATTTTTAGCTGAAAGTCGAGCCGGTGTTCAGCCCCGGAGAACGTGTTCAGTAAATGCCCAATGTCCGTTCCCTTCTCTTTCCGCAGTGAATTTAGTGGCGATTGTGATCCTGTCCCGGGGAAAGTGCGGCCTCTCCACCTGCACCACTCGCTATCTGGTGGCCATGGCAGCGGCCGATCTACTAGTCCTCATCACCGAGGTCATTTTGACTTGGATCTGATTTCATTACTTTTATTGGAGTTTCCTGTCCATCTACCCTGTGTGCAATGTTATCCTTGTACTGACGTTTGCAGCTACAGACTGTTCTGTCTGGTTCACCGTCACTTTCACCTTTGATCGCTTTGTCGCCATTTGTTGCCAGAAGCTGAAAACTAAATATTGCACCGGGAAAACTGCGGCTGCGGTTCTGACAACAGCCGGCGTTCTGCTCTGTCTGAAAAACATTCCCCGGCTACTTCACACTGGAACCCAGATATATCATCGACATTGTCCCGTAGGTCTGTGACACGGTGGAGAGTTATTACACTGACCCCGGGTGGATGGCATATGACTGGATCGACACGGTTTTAACTCCGTTCCTCCCTTTCGATGTAATCCTGCTGCTCAACGCTCTGACAGTCCGCCACGTTTTAGTGGTCAGTCGGGTCCGTAAGGGGCAGAGAGGTGAGAGCAAGGGGGAGAACCGCAGTGACCCGGAGATGGAGAGCGGGAGGAGGTCTGAGCGTATCGATCCCAGAGGCGGCCGCAGACCCGAGTGAAGTGAAGTAGTTCAAGTGTTTTGTGACAGGAGGTGTCATTTGGGGAAAATAACTTAATCAATTTGATTGATTTATATTAAAATCGAATAAATCGTTTATTTCATGTTATATCTGTGATTATATATAATTCAAAATATTTACCTTTATCATAATATTTTACAGTATTTTAGGCCTTATACTTGAGTCTTAGTGGGCATACAATCAAGATTTGCCCCGGGCATCACCAGACCTCTGCACGCCACTGCCGTGGACACCGCGTGTTCGCTCTCCAGGGACACGCGTGCACGGACGTAGGCCCGAAAGAGGGGCAGGCATCCGACTCTAGCTTGACCATCGACCGCCTGCTGCCTGGACCCGCGAATGGTCATCTTGGCCATGCCCAGGAGCAAACCGACAGATAAGTCCCATGCCCCCACTTGGCTCTCCCCACACCCTGCCCTGTGTCCAAACACAAGAATCGTAGGAATAAAATGCAACCAGAACATTAGGAACAACCCCTTCAGCTATTGGTACAGGGGCAGTAGCCTCTCACACTCCATATAAGCGTGGAACACGGTCTCTTCCTCGCCACAGAAAATACAAGCAGCGGACGAGCCCGTGAACCGATTCAAAAGTTTGTTACATGCCACCGCTCTGTGCAACACTCTCCAACCCAGGTCCCCAATGTAAAGGGGGACAACTCCCTTATATAGGGACCCCCACTGGGGACCTTCCCTGCCTTCAGGTGGTAACACCGTCCGTCATGGTGTGTCGGGACGGGAAACGAAGGCAAGGAGGTGCAGAATGTGCAGGAACATTCTATACAGTGAGCGTCTCTTCGCGTCACGAAATGGCGCGCTGGGGATCTCAGAGAAACGGCTCATGTTATGTGGAGCTGGTGCCCGGAAAATATCCCGGAGCCGAGGCCCGATGAGCAGATCTGGCGGCTCTCAAGAGAGAGAGAGAGAGGAGAGAGAGAGGAGGAGGAGAGAGACAGAGGAGGAGAGAGAGGAGGAGAGAGAGAGACAGAGAGAGCGAGAGAGAGAGAGAGAGAGAGAGAGAGCGAGAGAGCGGGGGAGAGGGAGAGAGAGCGGGAGCGAGCGAGAGAGAGAGAGAGAGAGACGCTCCGAGAAGAGAGAGAGAGAAGAGATAGAGAATAGATAGAGCTCTCTCTCTCTCTCTCTATATCTCTCTCTCTCTCTCTCTCTCTCTCTCTCTCTCTCTCTCTCTCTCTCTCTCTCTCATATATATATATCTCACATTCAGTCTGTCTCTGTGTCCGTATCCGTATCTCTCTCCACCTCTATTTCTCTCTTTCTCTCTGTGATTTGCTCACTCTCTCTAACACAAAAATACACACACTCACAAACGCACACACACCTGCACCTGCAGTTCCTTCCCACACAAACTAAACGACTGTGTGAACGGGCGATCGCTGGTCGGCACGGACTCGGTGGGCCGAAGGGCCTGTTTCCGTGCTGTATCTCTAAACTGAACTCACCACGGATATATTAAAAATGCAGCTTACGTTTTCGTGGTCTTGCTTCTCAGTTGTGTCGGGTTTCACGTCCGAATTTCAACTTAACTGTTGTGTTCTGTCTAAATATTTACACAAAGCAAACTTTGTAAAATTGTAAATGTTAACTTAGCACCACAAATTAGTGAATCATCAACGTTTCGCCCCTATTTTGAGATTAAAATATTCATTGTTCAGTTCCTATTGAATGTTTAACTTACATTAATGTTCTTCAGTTCTAGCAGCAGAATTAGGCCATTCGGTCCATCGAGTCTACTCCGTCATTCACTCACGGCTGATCCACCTCTCCCTCCTAACCACATTCTCCTGCCTTCTCCCCATAACCCCTGACATCCGCACTAATCAACAATCTATCTATCTCTGCCTTAAGTATATCCACTGACTTGCGGCCTCCACCGCCGTCTGTGGCAATGAATCCCAAAGATTCACCACCCTCTGGCTAAAGAAATACCTCCTCATCTTCCTAAAGGAAAGTCCTTTAATTCTGAGGCTTTGCCCTCTGGTCCTAGGCTTTCCCACTAGTGGACACATTCTCTCCACATCCACTCTATTCAGACCTTTCACTATTCGGTGAGGTTTCAATGAGGTCCCCCGCACCCAATCTTCTAAACTCCAGCGAGTACAGGCCCAGCGCCGATAAATTCTCATCGTACGTTAGCCCACTAATTTCTGTGATCATTCGCCCGTTCACACACTAGTTTAGTTTAGAGATGGAGCACGGAAACAGGCCCTTCGGCACACCGAGTCTGTGCCGACCAGCGATCCCCGCACACTAACACTACCCCCCCCCCCCACCCACACACACTAGGAGACAATTTACAATCTTTACTGAAGTCAATATACCTACAAACCAGTACGTCTTTGGAGTGTGGGAGGAAACCGAAGCGCCCGGAGAAAACCCACGCAGGGCACGGAGAGAACATGCAAACTCCGTACAGACAGCGCCCGTAGGCAGGTTGGAAGCCGGGTCTCTGGCGCTTTGAGTTACCAACTAGGGCCCTGTACAACTGCAGAGTTGCTCTTATACTCAACTCCTCTTGTTGTGAAGGCCAACAAGCCAAAACTGCACATAATACTCCTGGTGTGGTCTCACAAGGGCCCTGTACAACTGTCGGGGGAGACGACACTTCCAGCCCGAGCGACGGACACGTCGGTGGTTCCAATCCGACAATCAATCAATCAATCAACCTTTATTGTCATCTTCCAAAGCAACAGTTGTACAGTGCAAAATGAGAAGACGTTTCCCAGGGAATACCGAGGCATCGCACATGAAACTTAAAACTTTTCACACATAATAACAGTAAAAACAATCCAGTCTCTGATGAAACAGTATAAATATTTAAAAGCAGGTACAACAGCAGCTTTAGAATACAGTAAAAACAATCATTAAAATGTCCGGGGCAGCTGATTTGAGTGGCCGGTGCCAGAGTAATTAAAATGTCAGTGGAAAGCTGCCGAATCAGGTGACTGTGAGTACAGAGTGACTGTTTAGCAGCCTCACAGCCTGTGGCAGGAAGCTGTTTAGCAGTCTGGTAGTCCGGGCTTTGATGCTGCGATATCTCTTGCCTGATGGCAGGAGATCCAGGTGTATGTGGAGGGGGTGCAGTTTGTCCTTAGCAATTCTCAGAGCTTTTTTCAGACAGCGGCTCTGGAACAGTTCCTGTACCGAGGGTAGGGAGACGCCAATGATCCTCTCTGCTCCCCTCACTCCCCTCTGCAGAGCCTTCCTGTCCGAGCAGTTGCAGGTGGAGTACCACGTATTTATGCGGTACGTGAGTACAGACTCCACCCTGTAAAATGTCCTGAGGGTGTTGGTGGGGAGTGAGGCCTGTTTGAGTTTCCTCCGGAAGGGCAGTCGCTGATGGGCCCGTTTGACAATCCCAGTGATGTTCCTGGACCAGGTGAGTCTGTCTGTAATTTGCACTCCGAGGAACTTTATGCTCTCCACTCTCTCCACCGTGGTGTCACTAATGTTGAGGGGTGTATGTTTTGGCTGCGTCCTCCTGAAGTCGACAATCATCTCCTTTGTTTTGTCAACATTTAATGCTAAATTGCTTTTGCCGCTCCAGTCCACTAGTTGTTTTACTTCCACCCTGTACATTGATTCGTCATCTCCGCTCATGAGTCCCACCACTGTGGTGTCATCCGCGAATTTTATAATCTTATGAGGAGATTCGAAAGGATTTAAAAGGAGTAAATTGGGACAGTTTGTTTTATGGGAAAGATGTGGTAGAGAAATGGAGAACATTTAAAGGTGAAATTTTAAGAGTACAGAATCTTATATGGTTATATGTTATATGGTTATATGACTTCAGAGAGTTGGGAAGAAGACTGAAATGCCGGACTTCTAGGGTGGTTATCTCTGGATTGCTTCCTGTACCACGTGCTATAGAGGACAGGAACAGGGAGATAGGGGATCTGAATATGTGTCTGAGGTGCTGGAGTAGGGAGCAACGATTGAGATTTATGGACCACTGGGATATCTTCTGGGGTAGGGCTGACAATACAATACAATACAATACAATTTATTTGTCATTTGGACCTCGTTGAGGTCCAAACGAAATGTCATTTCTGCAGTCATACATTACAAAACGAAAAAGACCCGAGACACAATACAATTTACACAAACATCCATCACAGCGCATCTCCACCTCGCTGTGATGGAAGGCAAAACAACTTATCTCTCCCCTGCACCCCCCCCCCCCCCGATATCAGAGTCAAAGTCAAAGCCCCCGGCGGGCGATGGTGATTGTCCCGCGGCCATTAAAGCCACGCCGGGTGATGCAAGGCCGGACACCGGGTCTTGGTGTTGGAGCCCCCGGCGGGCGCTCGCAAAGTCCCGCGGCCATTCCAAGCCGCGCGGGGCGATGGTAAGTGTCCCCGCTCCAGGTGCTCTTCAACCCCGCAACTCGGGCGGGAGAAGTCGCCGCTGCAGAAGCCCCGAAAAGCGGTCTCCCACCAGGGACCCGCGGGCTCTCGGTGTTCCCGTCCACCAGACCCACAGTTGCAGCCTCCGAAACTCCGGGGGTCGGGTCACAGCAGCGCTCCACCACCGCTCCACCCGCTCCGGACTCGGCCAGCTCCACGAAGGTGAGTAGGTCCGCAGCTCCGCAACTGGAGCCCCAGGTCATTCCTGCTGGAGGCCGCTCCACGTTGCAGCCCCAACGACAACGGAGACCCGACAAAGAAAAGGTCGGGTCTCCCGTGCAGGGGAAAGATTTTAAAGTCCCCCCCCCATCCCACCCCCACACCCCCACACACATACCCCGACAAAAAAAACAATAAAAACTACATAGAAACGAGACAAAAAATAATTTTAAAAAGACAGACGGACTGCAGAGGCCGCTGCTGACGAGAGTCGCGCCGCCCACCGGATATCTCCACCTGTACAGGGATGGGTAACACCTTAACTGGAGGGGGACCGACATTCTGGCAGGCAGGCTTGCTGGGGCTACACGTGTGGGTTTAAACTAAATTGTGTGTGTGTGGGGGGGGGGGCAAATTGGAAGTATAAAGATGGAGTTGAAGGGGAAGTGGTTACAGGAAAATTACAAAATATTCTCGAATTAATGGGAAGGAAGGTTCGAGAAGGGATACACGTGTAAGGGCAGGGCCAATTGCGAGCGGTGCGAAGGGGGGGAAGTGAATACGGAGGTCAAAGTGCTGTATATGAATGCGCGAAGTATAAGGAATAAAGTGGACGAGCTTGAAGATCAGTAGAAGGTACACAAAAATGCTGGAGAAACTCAGCGGGTGCAGCAGCATCTATGGAGCGAAGGAAACGGGTGACGTTTCGGGCCGAAACCCTTTCTTCAGACTGATAGGGGGTGGGGGGGAGAAGGAAGGAAAGAGGGAGGAGGGGGAGTTCCTTCCCTGAAGATCAGTAGAAACTGGCAAGTATGATGTTGTGGGAATTACTGAGACATGGCTGCAAGAGGGCCAGGGCTGAGAAATGAATATTCAAGGGTATACCTCCTATCGAGATGACAGACGGGTAGGCAGAGGAGGTGGGGTTACCCTGTTGGTGAGGAATTAAATTCAGTCCCTTACAAGGGGTGACATTGAAACAGGAGTCAGCATGGATAGAACTATGGAATTGTAAGGGTAAAATGGCCCTAATGGGACTAATCTTCAGGCCCCCAATGTGTAGCCTGGACATAGGGCGCAAGTTGAATCAGAAGTTAAAATTGGCATGTAGCAAAATTAATGGTGTGGTTGTTAATGGAGATTTCAACATGCAGGTAGACTGGGAAAATTAGTTTGTTACTGGACCCCAAGAAAGGGACATTGTAGAGTGCCTTTGTGATGGATTATTTGAACAGCTTGTATTGAAGCCAACCAGGGAGAAGGCAATTCTGGATTCGGTGTTATGTAATGAACCGGATTTGATAAAGGACCTCGAGGTTAATGAGCCATTAGGAGGCAGAGACCACAACATGGTCAGGTCTAATCTACAATTGGTGGGAGGAGGGTGGATCGGAGGTGTCAGTGTTACAGTTGAATAACGGGGACTATGCGGCCATGAGGGAGGAGCTGGCCAAAGTTGGCTGGAAAGATACACTAGCAGGGATGACAGTGGAGCAACAATGGGAATAGGAACCTAGAAACATAGAAACATGGAAAATAGGTGCAGGAGTAGATCATTCGGCCCTTCGAGCCTGCACCGCCATTCAATATGATCATGGCTGATCATCCAACTCAGTATCCTGTACCTGGAATAATACAGAAGGTGCAGGATCAGTTCATTCAAAAGAGGCAGAAAGATTCCAAGGGAAGTAAGGTGCATTTGTGGCTAACTGATTCTGAGTCTGCTCCTAGACTCTCGCACCAGTGGAAACATCCTGTCCACATCCACTCCATCAGGGCCTATCACCTTTAGGTGAAGTTTCAATGAGGTCTCCCCTCGTTCTTCTAAACGACAGCGAGTACAATAGAAAATAGACAATAGGTGCAGGAGGAGGCCACTCGGCCCTTCAACCCAACGCTGCCATTCAATGTGATTATGGCTGATCATCCACAATCAATAACCCGTTCCTGCCTTCTCCCCATCTCTCCTGACTCCGCTATCTTCAAGAGCTCTATCTAATTCTCTCTTGAAAGTATCCAGAGAACCAGCTTCCACCGCCTTGTGAGAGGAGTTGAGTTTAGGTCAAGAGGCAGAGAATTCCACAGACACACAACTCTCTTTGCGAAAAGGTGTTTCCTCGTCTCCGTTCTAAATGGCTTATTCCTTATTTTTGAACTGTGGCCTCTGGTCCTGGACTCCCCCAACATCGGGAACATGTTTCCTGCCTCTAGCGTGTCCAAAACCTTTAATAATCTTATATGTTTCAATAAGATACCCTCTCATCCTTCTAAACTCCAGAGTACACAAGCCCAGCCGCTCCATTCTCTCAGCATATGACAATCCCGCCATCCTAGGAATTAACGTGGCGAACCCTCAATAGCAAGAATGTCCGTCCTCAAATTTATAGACCAGAACTGCACACAACACTCCAGGTGTGGTCTCACTCGGGCCTTGTACAAGTGCAGAAGGGCCTATTTGCTCCTATACTCGACTCCTCAATATGAAGGCCAACATGCCATAGAGGGGGTACAGAGAAGGTTCACCAGACAGATTCCTGGGACGTCAGGACTTTCATATGAAGAAAGACTGGATAGACTCTGCTTGTACTCGCTACAAGGGGTCACAGTTTAAGGATAAGGGGGAAATCATTTAGGACCGAGATGAGAAAAACATTTTCAAGTTCAAGTTCAAGTGAGTTTATTGTCATGTGTCCCTGTATAGGACAATGAAATTCTTGCTTTACTTAAGCACACCGAAAATAGTAGGCATTTACTACAAAACAGATAAATGTGTCCATATACCATGATATAAATATATACACACATGAATAAATAAACTGATAAAGTGCAAATAACAGAAAATGGGTTATTAATAATCAGAGTTTTGTCCGAGCCAGGTTCAATAGCCTGATGGCTGAGGGGAAGTAGCTATTCCTGAACCTGGTTGTTGCAGTCTTCAGGCTCCTGTACCTTCTACCTGAAGGTAGCAGGGAGATGAGTGTGTGGCCAGGATGGTGAGGGTCTTTGATGATACTGCCAGCCTTTTTAAGGCAGCGACTGCGATAGATCCCCTCGATGGAAGAAGGTCAGAGCCGATGATGGACTGGGCAGTGTTTACTACTTTTTGAAGTATTTTCCTCTCCAGGGCGTTCAAATTGTCCTGGAGAGGAACCAAGCCACGATGCAACCGGTCAGCATTCCACACAGAGAGTGGTGAATCTCTGAAATTCTCTGCCACAGAAGGTAGTTGAGGCCACACAGTTCATTGGCTATATTTAAGAGGGAGTTAGATGTGGCCCTTGTGGCTAAAGGGATCAGGGGTATGGAGAGAAGGCAGGTACAGGATACTGAGTTGGATGATCAGCCATGATCATATTGAATGGCGGTGCAGGTTCGAAGGGCCGAATGGCCTCTACTCCTGCACCTATTTTCTATGTTTCTATGTTTCTATATTTCGGTGACCTCGCACTCCTCACTGCGATGGAAGACGAATAACTTTTACCTTCGTCCTCCTTTTCTCCGGCGGTCGTGGCGATCGAATCATACGCAGTCGGTGCGATGGAAACTCCTGCAGCTGGAGCTCCCGAAGACGATCCCAAACAAAGGGACCGCCAGCTCCACGATGTGCGGCCGCAGTGCGGACGGAGCTACGATCGGAAAAAAGTCTCATGCCGTCGGAGGAAGAGAGTAAAACACGTTTTTCCCCATCCCCCACACAATACAAAAACCAAAGATCAAGTAAAACATACAAATAAAACGGACTAAAAAGCAACAAAGAAGAAATTGACAAGAGACTGTTGGCGATGCGGCCTCTCACGGAGCCGCCCGGTACATCATGTCTGTATCGCTCCTGGTTCCTGCTCTCGATCACCGCTTTAACGCTTCGTCTCCCTCATTGCCAGTTTCCAACCAGCTCCAACTTTCCTCTGCTCGAGCCCCGACTCTTCCCTTCGCTTTCTCGTCGTCTCTGTCTCCGTTTCAGAGAAAATCCGAGTGACCAATGTCCATTCCAAGCCCGCGGACGTCATCGGCTACTTCGTCTATCCACTACCCCTGTTTGCGCATCGGAAATGTTATATTCCCTCCAAGATCGAGTGCGTACAGCAACATTCCGCTTACATTTACATAATGTCCTCGCATCTCTTTTAGGAGACCCTAAAGTGCTTTACTGGTGGAATTCTCTTTGAAGTGCAGCCAGGAATGGCAACTGAAATGCAGGAGTCAATTTGCAGACACAAACATTCACAAACCACATAACCATATAACCATATAACAATTTACAACACGGAAACAGGCCATCTCGACCCTTCTAGTCCGTGCCGAACACGTATTCTCCCCTAAACAGAGTTTAAAAGCAAGCTATCCTGTCCAAAGCGATTTGGAGTTATTTCAATTGGAGTATTAGAAGCACCAAGCACATAATTCAAATCAACACAATCTTTCTATTCGGTTCTTATGAATGATACTGGTCGTGCGTATTATCCAACTTCAACAACAGGGTATTAAATGTATCTGTTGTATTAATCTACTGACCTACAATATTGTAAGTGGGTTTGATTTCAATGAACCAACCCCTTTTACATATTTTCCTCTGATTATCTGCCTCTGTTTCTTCCCTTCTTTCACCAATACATCGGGTGGAACTTAAATCGCCGCCCTCAGCCCATGAGAGAGAAAGAGTCATGAGTTGTTAATTGTCATATGTACCGGGACAGAGTAATGAAATTCTTACTTGTCCTTAATCAGAGTTTGCATCTATATCACCCCTCACAACTTTCCTTCAAACTGCGTGACACACTTCTGTTCCTGGCTCCAATAATCTTAGCTCATTATTCAAGGAATGTTGCCATTCCATCCCCCACGTCCGTAATATTCCAGATTTGTAATCAGCATTCCCAACTCCCAACAAAGTGGGTTGCAAAATCTCCGACCCAGACCTTTTTGTTACTGTTATTGAGCCCAGACCTCTGTTGTGTGGGTGGACAAAGCTGAGATAGTCAAGTGGGTGGGTCCGCAGTTGGTCAAGCAGGATCTGCGGAGAGAGGACATGAGTAAGCATTAGAAACATAGAAACATAGAAACGTAGAAACATAGAAATTAGGTGCAGGAGTAGGCCATTCGGCCCTTCGAGCCTGCACCGCCATTCAATATGATCATGGCTGATCATCCAACTCAGTATCCCGTACCTGCCTTCTCTCCATACCCTCTGATCCCCTTAGTCACAAGGGCCACATCTAACTCCCTCTTAAATATAGAAACATTCCGAGTCTCTGGTCAAAATTTGCCCTGACCCTGTCAGTCCTGCTGCACATAAAACACATTACTGTTATTGATGTTGTTGGGAATATGAGGCACTGTTCCTCCAGTTTGTGTATGGTCTCACTCTGGCAACGGAGAAGGCCCAGGACAGAACGGTCAACGTGGGAATGGGAAGAGGCGCTATAACGGTTGGCATCCGGCAGCCCTTGGCGGACCAAGTGCAAGTGTTCAGCCAAACGGTCGGCGACTCTGGACTTTCACACGAATGTGCTCCAGGCGTTACCAGGAATACATGATGCAGTGGATGAGGTGACCGTGAACCTCTGTCTCATTTGGAAGGGCGGCTGGGATCCCTGGATGGAGGTGAGGGGGAATGTGCTATAAATGTAGTCAGTTCAGTTGTTCAGTTTAGTTTATTGTCACGTGTACTGAGTGACAGCTCTTGTTGCGTGCGATCCAATTGAAGTCACATCCAGTGTGTACATACATACAATACAATACAATACAATACAATACAATACAATACAATACAATACAATACAATACAATACAATACAATACAATACAATACAATACAATACAATACAATACAATACAATACAATACAATACAATACAATACAATACAATACAATACAATACAATTTATTTGTCATTTGGACCCCGTTGAGGTCCAAACGAAATGTCGTTTCTGCAGTCATACATTACAAAACAAAAAAGACCCGAGACACAATACAATTTACACAAACATCCATCACAGCGCATCTCCACCTCGCTGTGATGGAAGGCAAAAAAAACGTATCTCTCCCCTGCACTCCCCCCCCCCCCCACCCCATGTCAGAGTCAACGTCAAAGCCCCCGGCTGGCGATGGCGATTGTCCCGCGGCCATTAAAGCCACGCCGGGTGATGCAAGGCCGCTCACCGGGTCTTGGTGTTGGAGCCCCCGGCGGGCGCTCGCAAAGTCCCGCGGCCATTCCAAGCCGCGCGGGGCGATGGTAAGTGGCCCCGCTCCAGGTGCTCTTCAACCCCGCAACTCGGGCGGGAGAAGTCGCCGTTGCGGAAGCCCCGAAAAGCGGTCTCCCACCAGGGACCCGCTGACTCCCGGTGTTCCCGTCCGCCAGACCCGCAGCTGCAGCCTCCGAAGCTCCGGGGGTCGGGTCGCAGCAGCGCTCCACCACAGCTCCACCCGCTCCGGACTCGGCCAGCCCCGTGACGGTGAGTAGTCGGCAGCTCCGCAGCTGGAACCCCAGGTCGTTCCTGTTGGAGGCCGCTCCACGTTGCCCAGCCCCAACGACAACGGAGACCCGACAAAGCAAAAGTCGGGTCTCCCGTGCAGGGGAAAGATTTTAAAGTTACCCCCTCCCCCCCACCCCCCACACACATACCCCAAAAAAATAAAATAAAAACTACATAAAAACGAGACCAAAAAAAAAAAAAAACACAGACGGACTACAGAGGCCGCTTCTGACAAGAGTCGTGCCGCCCAACAGAACTGGGTATAAACATTGCATCAAGGTCAAATTCACTGCACACTGCGGGCATGGTTGCAACGCAGAGAGTCCAGGCTGATGCACAGAGATTGTACACTTTAAACTGGGTATTGAGCGCCCTGGAGAGGAAGAGACTGCAAAAAGTAGTAAACACTGCCCAGTCCATCATCGGCTCTGACCTTCCTTCCATCGAGGGGATCTATCGCAGTCGCTGCCTCAAAAAGGCTGGCAGCATCATCAAAGACCCACACCATCCTGGCCACATACTCATAGAAACATAGAAAATAGGTGCAGATGGCCGTGTTCAAGAAGGAACTGCAGATGCTGGAAGATCGAAGATACACAAAATGCTGGAGAAACTCAGCGGGTGCAGCAGCATCTATGGAGCGAAGGAAATAGGCGACGTTTCGGGCCGAAACCCTTCAGACTTCTTCAGTGGCTGGGTATAGGTTGCTCCTCTGGTCGAGGAAGAACCGGAGGGCTTTGAGGCCATCGTGGTGGGGGATGGATGGAGGTGTAGAGTGACTGGACATCCATGGTGAAGATGAGGCGGTGAGGGCCTAGAGAGTGGAATGCGCGGAGACGGCGGAGAGTGTCTGAGGTGTCTAGAACATAGGTGGGAAGGGATTAGACCAGGGGGGATAGTATGGAGTCAAGGTATATGGAGATGAGTTCGGTGGGGCACGAACACGCAGAGAGCCAGTCCACCCACCTACCTTCCTCTGGCCCCAACTCCCATCCCTGCCGGGTGTTCACCATCCCCCCCGACCTCCCCCTCTCCCCCACCGAACGGTCTGTCCTCAGCAGAGGTCCCACCTTTGTCCCCCTCCGTCCCCATCTCAATGAGTTCCGCGCCCACCATGACTTGGAGCGCATCTACCGTCACCTCCGCCTCACAGCGCACTTCCATGGGAAGGAGCCCACGCCCCCCATTGATGACCCTTTCTCCCGTCTCCAACGCACAACCTCCTCGTGGAACCCCCCTCGTAACGTCCCGGCTCTGGAACTCTTTATCCAGAACTGCCGCCGCGACGTCAACCGCCTCAACTTCTCCACTCCCCTGTCTCACTCCAATCTCTCCCCCTCTGAATAGGTATGTTGCAAAACGTACCTGAAGCGTCGCTGAAAATCTGTCGCTGCGGGTGTGCGCGATTTTGGCGCCGTTTAGAGGGGGCGGGTTTAAAACGCGATTTTCCCTAGGCTGTTCAAATCGAGGATGTTCAGCCTAGTTAATTATTAACGAAAAATCGCTGGGATTCCGTCGCTTTAGCTATTATTACTTTTAAGGGCTTTATCTAATTGTTATAGTAGTTTAAATATTAACCTCTAAACCCCCGACGGCCGGCAACCGACCGGATCTCATACAGGGGACAACAGGAGGTAGGCTGTTTATTTTTACATTAAAAAGGGCTTCTTAAGATCCCTTTATACAAAGTTTAATGTAGCGAGTAGCTAATTTTGGGCCCATTATATCCCGCAGTATTTTTCTGGGCATTTGAGGGCACAAATCTACCGCAATGTGAACGTTCTAAACCAGCGCGTTCACAGGATCCCACTAGAAAGCTGATTTAAATGGACTTTAATTTACAGCAATTGAACACTAAATTCCTTCCATTTGGCCTATAAATTAATGTAAATGAGACTTTAAAATCATGTTTTATTGTGAATTATTTGTGAATATTATTTGGACACTCAGTCTATTTTAAAATGTTAATCATTTATTAAGAAATGGATAGATGTTTAGATCTAGTAATTGAAGTTTGAAATTAGCTACAATTAGGTAACTAACTAATTATATGCTTTAATTTCAGGTCATCCAAGTTAGATTGTTTTATATTTGTTTCAGAATGCTTCAATCTATGATAACTGAAAATTTCATTCAGTTCTCTTAATTTTTAAGAAAGTTATGGGCTTTTGACTGTCCACGATCACAGCTTTTTTGTTATGTCCATAGAAAATCAATAGGGAACAAGATGCTCATTTCCCAGTATGAAAATGGCCATAACTTTTTAAATACTTGAGATATGAAAGTGAATTATTTGTCACATTAAACTTCTTTTTATGCTTTATCTGATGGGATAAATTGCAGACTTGATTTTTAAAATCTAAAAATTTTGTAACATTGCTACTCTGAACGCACTGCCATTGAATCACTCCGCAACAACCCAGATTGGGTTATCAAACCAGCCGACAAGGGAGGTGCTGTGGTAGTCTGGCGCGTCGATCTCTACAAAGCTGAGGCCACGCGCCAACTCTCGGACACCTCCTCCTACTTACCCCTTGGACCATGACCCCACTGACGAGCACCAGGCCACCATTTCTAGCACCATCACCGACTTCATCAATTCCCACGCCCTGCCCGACCGAGCCTCCCACCTCATCGTTCCCCAGCCCCGCACGGCCCGTTTTTACCTTCTCCCCAAACTCCACAAACCCGGCTCTCCCGGTAGACCCATTGTCTCTGCCTGTTCGTGCCCCACCGAACTCATCTCCACATACCTTGACTTCATACTACCCCCCCCCTGGTCAAATCCATTCCCACCAATGCTCTAGACACCTCAGACACTCTCCGTCGTCTCCGCGCATCATGCCATTCTCAAGGCCCTCACCCCCTCATCTTCACCATGGATGTCCAGTCACTCTACACCTCCATCCCCCACCAGGATGGTCTCAAAGCCCTCCGGTTCTTCCTCGACCAGAGGAGCAACCTATACCCAGCCACTGACACTCTCCTCCGCTTAGCGGAGTTGGTCCTCACCCTCAACAACTCTACGTTTGACTCCTCCCATTTCCTCCAAACACAAGGCGTAGCTATGGGCACACGCATGGGCCCCAGCTACGCTTGCCTCTTTGTCGGGTACGTCAATACGTACCCGGGCCACATCCCCGACTTCTACCCCCGTTACATCGACGACTGCGTTGGGGCCACCTCCTGCACCCAGACACAACTGACTGACTTCATCCACTTCACCAACAACTTCCATCCGGCACTCAAATACACCTGGACCATTTCCGACACTTCCCTACCATTCCTTGACCTCACCATCTCCATCACAGGTGATAGACTCCTGACTGATATCCACTACGGGCCAGCGGCTGTGTCAGCTGGACTGGAGGGCGGCAGCTTCGACAACCCCGGGCCGCAGTGTTTGAGCCGCGGGATGTTTGTTACATCGCCCGGTGGGGTATCGCCTCAGCGCAGAGGGAGAAGAGGAGGGAAGCGACTGCAGCCCTAAGACTTTTGCCTCCATCACAGTGAGGAGGTGCTTGGTGGACTCACTATGGTGGATGTTAATATGTGTTTATTGTTGTTTTTATTGTATTGTATGTATGACTGCAGGCACAACATTTCGTTCAGACCGAATGACAATAAAGGCTACCTGTATCTGACTCCCATGGCTATCTGGACTACACGTCTTCTCACCCTGCCTCCTGTAAGGACTCCATCCCCTACTCCCAATTCCTCCGCCTACGCCGCATCTGTTCCCAGGATGAGACGTTCCACACCAGGGCATCTGAAATGTCCTCATTCTTCAGGGAACGGGGATTCCCCTCCTCCACCATAGCTGAGGCCCGTACCAGGGTCTCCTCCATACCCCGCAACACTGCTCTCTCTCCCCATCCCCGCACTCGCAACAAGGGCAGAGTCTCCCTAGTCCTCATCTTACACCCCACCAGCCGGCAAATACAACAATTAATCCTCCGCCATTTCCGCCACATCCAACGTGACCCCACCACTCGCTACATCATCCCATCGCCCCCCATGTCTGCCTTCTGCAAAGACCGCTCCCTCCGCAACTCCCTAGCCAGCTCTTCCCCTTCCCCCCTGTACCACACATTCCCCGGGCACTTTCCGTTGCAACCGCAGGAAATGCAACACCTGTCCCTTCACCTCCCCCCTCGACTCCATTCAAGGACCCAAGCAGTCGTTCTAGGTGCGACAAAGGTTCACTTGTATCTCCTCCAACCTCATCTACTGCATCCGCTGCTCTAGATGTCAGCTGATTTACATCGGTGAGTCTAAGTGGAGGTTGAGCGATCGTTTCGTCGAACAGCTCCGCTCTCAGTCCGCAATAACCTACCTGAACTCCCGGTGGCTCAGCACTTCAACTCCCTCTCCCATTCCCAATCCGACCTCTCTGTCCTGGGTCTCCTCCATTGCCAGAGTGAGCAACACCGGAAATTGGAGGAACAGCACCTCATATTCCACCTGGGTTGCTTGCGTCCGATGAGGAATGCACAATGAATTCTCCCAATTTTGCTAGCCCTTGCTGTCTCCTCCCCTTCCTTAACCCTCAATCTGTCTCCTCCCTCCCTCCCCGCCCTCGGGCTCCTCCTCCTCCCTTTTCCTTCCTTTCCCCCCCCACCCCCTTTCAGTCTGAAGAAGGGTTTCGTCCCGAAACGTCACCCATTTCCTTCGCTCCATAGATGCTTCTGCACCCGCTGAGTTTCTCCATGCAGGTGCAGCAGGCAATGAAGAAAGTGAATGGTATGTTAGAATTCATAGCAAAAGGATTTGAGTATAGGAGCAGGGAGGTTCTACTGCAGTTGTACAGGGTCTTGGTGAGACCACACCTGGAGTATTGTGTGCAGTTTTGGCCTGTTGGCCTTCATAACAAGAGGAGTTGAGTATAGGAGCAAAGAGGTCCTTCTGCATGTTGCACAGGGCCCTGGTGAGACCACACCTGGAGTATTGTGTGCAGTTTTGGTCCCCTAATCTGAGGAAAGACATTCTTGCCATAGAGGGAGTACAGCGAAGGTTCACCAGACTGATTCCTGGGATGGCAGGACTTTCATATGAAGAAAGATTGGATAGACTCGGCTTGTACTTGCTAGAATTTAGAAGATGGAGGGGGATCTTATAGGAACTTACAAAATTCTTAAGAGGTTGGACAGGCTGAATGCATGAAGATTGTTCCCGATGTTGGGGAAGTCCAGAACAAGGGGCCACACACACAGTTTAAGAATAAGAGGGAAGTCTTTTAGGATCGAGATGAGAAATCATTTTTTTTCACACACACACACAGAGTGGTGAATCTGTGGAATTATCTGCCACAGAAGGTACTTAAGGTCACAGTTCATTGGCTATATTTAAGAGGGAGTTAGATGTGGCTAATGGGATCGGGGGGTATGGAGAGAAGGCAGTGATGGTATACTGAGTTGGATGATCAGCCATGATCATATTGAATGGCGAATGGTGCAGGCTCGAAGGGCCGAATGGCCTCTACTCCTGCACCTATTGTCTATGTTTCTCTAATGTCTTGTTTGCAGGTAAAAATCGGGGGAAAATTGACAGGAAGATTGAATTTGTTGCTTAATTGTTCAAATTACAGTGTTACCCATAAACAGGTTCTTGAAGGACACAATACCCTTCCTATGCCATTCTTTAAAGACAGGGTCCTGAGTTGGTGTTTTAAAAAGGTGGTCTGATGCAATAGGGCTCGGTAGAGAAAAGTAATGCAACCCAAAACATTTCCTGAATTGAACCCATATCAATAATGTTTTATTATTAATTATTAATGTTTTATGTGTCATTCGTAACTATCACTGTAGTAGTCACTTACGTGAAGTACAACGGGATCTGGGGGGTCCTTGTTCATCAGTCAATGACAGTAAGCATGCAGGTACAGCAGGCAGTGAAGAAAGCCAATAGTTGAAGTTGGCCTTCATAACAAGAGGAGTTGAGTACAGGAGCAAAGAGGTCCTTCTGCAGTTGTACAGGGTCTTGGTGAGACCACACCTGGAGTATTGTGTGCAGTTTTGGCCTGTTGGCCTTCATAACAAGAGGAGTTGAGTATAGGAGCAAGGAGGTCCTTCTGCAGTTGTACAGGGTCCTGGTGAGACCACACCTGGAGTATTATGTGCAGTTTTGGTCCCCTAATTTGAGGAAGGACATTCTTGCTATTGAGGGAGCCCAGCGTAGGTTCACCAGGTTAATTCCCGGGATGCCGGGACTGTCATATGCTGAGAGAATGGAGCGGATGGGCTTGTACACTCTGTGGAGTTTACAAAATTGGCCAGGGTGGCACTAGTGTAGGTTGTACTAGATGCAGGAACATTGTTCCCGATGTTGGGGAAGTCCAGAACAAGGGGCCACACACACAGTTTAAGGATAAGGGGGAAATAGTTTAGGACTGAGATGGGAAAAACATTTTTTTTCGCACACAGAGAGTGGTGAATCTGTGGAATTCTCTGCCACAGAAGGTAGTTGAGCCCACAGTTAATTGGCTATATATAAGAGGGAGTTAGATGTGGGCCTTGTGGCTAAAGGGGTCAGGAGGTATGGAGAGAAGGCAGGTACAGGATACTGAGTTGGATGATGAGTCATGGTCATATTGAATGGCGGTGCAGGCTCGAAGGGCCCAATGGCCTCTACTCCTGCACCTATTTTCTATGTGTCTCTCTCCATCCCATTCTCCCTCTCTCTCTCTAAGGATGAGAGGGTATCTCATTGAAACATATGAGATTATTAAGAGTTTGGACACGCTAGAGGCAGGAAACATGTTCCTGATGTTGGGGGAGTACAGAACCAGGGGCCGCACACGCACACACAGTTTAAGAATAAGGGGACGGCCATTTAGAACGGAGACGTGGAAACACTTTTCCACCCAGAGAGTTGTGAGTCTGTGGCCATTTGGGACTGAGATGAGGAGAAACTTTTCCACCCAGAGAGTTGTGAGTCTGTGGCCATTTGGGACTGAGATGAGGAGAAACATTTCCACCCAGAGAGTTGTGTGAGTCTGTGGCCATTTGCGGCTGAGATGAGGAGAAACTTTTCCACCCAGAGAGTTGTGTGAGTCTGTGGTCATTTGGGACTGAGATGAGGAGAAACATTTCCACCCAGAGAGTTGTGAGTCTGTGGAATTCCCTGCCTCACAGAGGGCGGTGAAGGCCTGTTCTCTGGAGAGAATTCTTTCAAGAGAGAGCTAGATAGGGCTCTCAAAGGTAGCGAGAGAGAGTCAAGGGATATGGGGAGAAGGCAGGAACGGGGTACTGATTGTGGATGATCAGCCGTGAACACATTGAATGGCGGTGCTGGCTGGAAGGGGAAATGGCCTCTACTCCTGCACCTGTTGTATATTGAAGCACGTGGGAATATTTTTTGTATGACAGTTTTGTCATTCAATACTTACAGAGGAAGGGAGAGAGGGAGAGAGAAGCGGAGAGAGGGGGTGGGAAGGAGAGGGGGAGGGAGAGAGAGGGGGAGGGAGAGAGAGGGGGAGAGAGAGGGAGGGAGAGACGGGGGGGAGTGGGGAGAGAGAGGGAGAGACGGGGGAGAGAGTGGAGAGAGATGGAAAAGGAGGAGAGAGGGGAGGGAGAGAGCGAGGGAGAGAGAAGGGGAGAGGGAGAGAGAGGGAGAGTGGAGGGAGATAGAGAGGGATAGAGAGAGAAGGGGAGAGGGGTAGAGAGAGGGGGAGGGGTAGAGAGGGAGGGAAAGGGGGTGAGAGGGAGGGAGAGAGAAAGGGGTGAGAGAGAGTTGGAAAGAGAGTTGGGAGAGGGGGAGAGAGAGGGGGAGAAGGCAGGAACGGGGTACTGATTGTGCTGGCTGGAAGGGATGAATGGCCTCTACTCCTGCACCTATTGTCTATTGCCTATTATTTTAAACATCCTTCTGATAAACAGGCTGAGTAACCACGAATGGACACAAGACTCTAAATGTATTTCACCCATCGATCATGTTACGGGGAGGGGAGGGGAGGGGAGGAGATGGGAGGGGAGGTGAGGGGGAGGGGAGGGGAGGGGAGGGGAGGTGAAGGGGTGGAGGGGAGGTGAGGGGTGGAGGGGAGGACAGGAGAGGTGAGGGGAGGGGAGGGGAGGGGAGGGGAGGGGAGCGGAGGAGAGGAGAGGAGAGGAGAGGAGAGGAGAGGGGAGAGGAGAGGGACCGATCAGCGATCGATCGCCCGTTCACACACTAGTTTAGTTTAGAGATACAGCGCGGAAACAGGAGGCACAATTTGCCCCCACACACACACACACACACACACACACACACACACACACACACACACACACACACACACACACACACACACACACACACACACACACACACACACACACATATATATATATATATATATATATATATATATATATACACACACACACATGAACCCTTTAAGTCCTCACCATTCTCAGAAAAGACTATCCCCTTGTCTTGCAAACAAATACAAAACGTTCCCCCTCTCCCCATCCCAAGAGGAGTTGAGTATAGGAGCAAAGAGGTCCTTCTGCAGTTGTACAGGGCCCTGGTGAGACCACACCTGGAGTATTGTGTGCAGTTTTGGCATGTTGTCCTTCATAACAAAAGGAGTGAGTATAGGAGCAGGGAGGTTCTACTGCAGTTGTACGGGGTCTTGGTGAGACCACACCTGGAGTATTGCACACAGTTTTGGTCTCCTAATCTGAGGAAAGAAATTCTTGCCATAGAGGGAGTACAGAGAACGTTCACCAGACTGATTCCTGGGATGGCAGGACTTTCATATGAAGAAAGACTGGATAGACTCGGCTTGTACTCGCTAGAATTTAGAAGATTGGGGGGTGATCTTATAGAAACATAGAACATTCTTAAGGGGTTGGACAGGCTAGATGCAGGATGATTATTCCCGATGTTGGGGACGTCCCGAACAAGGGGTCACACACACAGTTTAAGGATGAGGGGGAAGTATTTTAGGACTGAGATGAGAAAAACTTTTTTTTCACACACAGAGAGTGGTGAATCTGTGGAATTCTTTGCCACAGAAGGTATTTGAGGCCACAGATTCATTGGCTATATTTAATAGAGAGTTAGATGTGGCCCTTGTGGCTAAAGAGATCGGGGGTATGGAGAGAAGGCAGGTTGGATGATCAGCCGTGATCATATTGAATGGCTTTCTGGCTCGAAGGGCCGAATGGACTACTTCTGTACCTATTGTCTATGTTTCTATGTTTCTATGATGTGAGTAGAGGCCATTCGGCCCTTCCAGCCAGCACCGCCATTCACTGTGATCATGGCTGATCATCCACAATCAGTACCCCATTCCTGCCTTCTCCCCTGACTCTCTCTCGCTATCTTTAAGAGCCCTATGTAGCTCTCTCTTGAAATAATTCTCTCCAGAGAACCGGCCTCTGAGGCAGAGAATTCCACAGACTCACAACATATGGGTGGAAAAGTGTTTCCTCGTATCCGTTCTAAATGGCCGACCCCTTATTCTTAAACTGTGTGTGTGTGTGTGGCCCCTGGTTCTGAACTCCCCCAACATCGGGAAAATGTTTCCTGCCTCTAGCGTGTCCAATCCCTTCATAATCTCATATATGTCTCAATGAGATCAAATTCAAATTCAAATTTATAAGTCACATACACCTAGGTGTAGTGAAATTCTTTTTGCCAATGCAGCACATTAAAAAAGAATACAAACATATCAATAATAAATAGCTTTAACATACAAAACATCCCCCCACAATGGTTCCCATTATGGGGGAAGGCACAAAGTCAAGTCCCATCCCCATGTCCACCCATAGTCGGGCCTATTGAGGCCTCCACAGTTGCCTCTACGAAGGCCCGATGATCCAGGCCGTTCTCGCCGGGTGATGGTGTTCCGGCGTCGGGAGTGTCCTCTCAGCGGCATGGGATCCCTGGAACGGCCGCCTCCTTACTCGAGACCGTGGCTTCCGGAGCCGACAAGGCCGCGCCGAATGGAGCTCAACTGGCGATCTCATCGAGAGATCCCAGGCTCCCGATGGAAAGTTCAGCGCCGCCGCCCGCAGCCGCTCCACAGACCCACAGCTCCGCAACGGACCCAGCTCACCGGAGTTCCAGCCGGCGACCCAGGCAAGGCACCGCCCACCCCGCAATGGCGCTCCAGCGCTGCACCGCCGTCCTCACACCCGCATCTCCGCCACCGCCCATGCCGCCGATGCCCCGGGCGGTCCCCTCAGGAAACGCCGCTCCAGGCCCGCTGGTAAGCCACGAGGACGGGTCGAAAGTGCAGCCCGGAGAAAAGCTGCATCTCCGACCAGGTAGGGACCCTGAAAATTAGTTTCCCCCTCACCCCACCCCCTCCCCCACACATAAAAAAGCTAGAACTCCTCAAAAACAAAACACTAAACTAACTAAAAATAAGAAAACAAGATGAAATAAACAGACAGCTGCAGGCTAGGCAGCCATAACCCTACAGGTCGGCCTGAACACAAAATACAACAAGACTCGGCATCTGGTATTTTGGTAGTGTCCGATTGGCCTACTCAACCATGGTTCCCTGTGATTCTTGTTATGGTTTTAGAACCATGCATCCCCGTTCCGAAACGACCAGATGTGTTGGTTCATCCCGTAATGGGAGGAAAGCCATCCATGCCATAATAGGACACATTTGCTGATTTGTAGAATCTTAAGAAACCATTTCTGTACCTGGGACCAACGGACTGAACGATGAACATATCGGGTCTACATCAGGAAGTGGGAGAAACTGTTCAAGGAACAACATCACTAACTGTACGACGAACATAACCTCTGTGCTGGAATTCCTGGCTAGCCCCACTATGACGAGGTGCTCAGTTATAGTGCCATAAACTGCGCCAGAAGTGCCCTTACAGCATTTATGTGGGAAAGCTCAGAGCATCATTCTGTCAGGACCCACCCCTGGTAACTAAATTTATGAGGGATATTTTAATATTAATCCCCAAGGACAAGGTATTCACAAATATGGGATGTGAGTATAGTCGTAACATTACTGAGGAATTGGTCACCAGCAACAGCTTTGTACCTGCATAGACTAACATATAAAATAGTCATGCGATGGCATTGGTCTCAGCACATAGAGTTCAGTCGTTACATAAAGTAAGGCTGGATAGTATCACCACTTCAACGAGTAAAATAACATTTTACATCCACGAATTAGTTAAACAGAACAGACCAGGAACGTCAGGCATCTCAATAGAATTCAGTGCATACCCAACTGATGATTGTCTAAGCATTATGATACATTAATTCTTATACATAGAGAACACTAAACAGCTCAGAGGCAATGATATGGCATTACTGATCAGCCACTAACAGGCCCATAATAGGGTATCGGTACAAACAATTTCCAGACGGCTGAAACAGGTTTTAACGGCTGCTGGGGTGGATACTATCATATTCAAATCTCATACCACTAGGGCTGCAGCTACATCGGCAGCAAAGGAATTGGACGTACCTATGGACCAAATCATGGGAACAGCAGGATGGTCATAAGAGAAAACTTCTCAACAATATTACAATAAACCAGTGGTTAAACCTGTGACATTTGCAGAATCAATTTTAAGTTCTGTATCATGTTTTACCTCATAAGATAGGGGCTATAATTTTGTTAGTTAATAAGTTCATCATGGGTTTTCATTGTTTGAATACGTTAACATAATTCCTCCCTTGGTCAATTAAGGCAGACGTGAGGCATTGACTCGTTTCCACGGCATGAAATCACAGAGCTTTAAAATCTTCACGTAGTCACGCACGTAACTCCGAAGTAAAATAGTAAGATTAAACGAGAACTTACCAGTTTGAAATGTGATCTTTATTTTATGAGGGGTAACGTTGAGGGATAACGTGCCCTCCGCTCCCAGGCTCGATCATAAAGTTCAACTGGTATCCTTTTTCTCTAATCTGACTATGTTCAGTTCATTACTGTTATCTGCGAGTTCACACCGCTGCTTTGAAGGTTACACGCATGCGTCCTGGCGGGTTCTTCACGTAATCCCTCAACGTTACTCCTCATAAATCAAAGATCAAACTTCAAACTGGTAAGTTCTCGTTTAATCTTACTATTATAAAATCTAGTCCCCACTTAACCTTATGCGCTCCAAAGAATAAAGACATAACTTGTTCAACCTTTCTCTGTAACTTAGAGATATCATGATATACACAGAGGTGCCAGTTATTTTCCGAGCATTTCAATATTCTAATACCTGAAAATCAGTATTTTGCTGAGGAAATCAGTATTTTTACGTGGTGCCATTTGCTGAATTAAAATTATTTTTTAAATGTATTAAAGATAAGGATAAGGATACAGAGGAGATTTAGTAGAATGTTGCCTGGGTTTGATGTGTTGGCCTTTATTAATCAGAGCATTGAGTGTAGAAGTTGGGATGTAATGTTAAAATTGTACAAGGCATTGGTGAGACCAATTCTGGAGTATGGTGTACAATTTTGGTCGTCTAATTATAGGAAAGGTCAATAAAATAGAGAGAGTACAGAGGAATGTTGCCTGGGTTTCAGTAACTAAGTGACCGAGAAAGATTGAACAAGTTAGGTCTTTATTCTTTGGAGCGCATAAGGTTAAGGGGGGACTAGATAGAGGTCTTTAAAATGATGAGAGGGATAGACAGAGTTGACGTGGACAAGCTTTTCCCATTGAGAATAGGGAAGTTTCAAACAAGAGGACATGACCTGAGAATTAAGGGACAGAAGTTTAGGGGTAACATGAGGGGGAACTTCTTTACTCAGAGAGTGGTAGCTGTGTGGAATGGGCTTCCAGAGGAAGTGGTGGAGGCAGGTTCGATTTTATCATTTGAAAATAAATTGGATAGGTATATGGACGGGAAAGGAATGGAGGGTTATGGTCTGAGTGCAGGTAGATGGGCCTAGGAGAGAATAAGTGTTCGGCACGGACTAGAAGGGCCGAGTTGGCCTGTTTCCGTGCTGTCATTGTTAAATGGTTATATGGATATACTAGACTAAGTGGGACCCTTTGGTTCCCAAGTTCACACAGGACGGCTGGTCCCCCAACGAGATATTCCACCTCCCCACCTATTCCAGTATTGGTGGCCAGTGGGGGGGCTTTCTGGAGTGCTGGTATGGGTTCTTGAGGTGGCAGCTCAGTCCCTCAAGCCAGATCTGCTGGCAGCTCACTCACGGCTGGTGGGCTGGCAGTTGACTCATGACTTTTCCTTGAAATTCCATTTCAAGCAGGGTGCAAGGCCACCAAATTCAAATCCATGTTCCCACCATTTCAAGCCGGGTGCAAGGCCACCAAATTCAAATCCATGTTCCCAACATTTCAAGCACGGTGCAAGGCCACCAAATTCAAGTGCAGTTTCTTACCACTATGAGCAGGGTGCAAGGCCGCCGAACCCAAGTGCAGTTTCCAACCACTTCAAGCAGGGTGCAAGGCCACCGAATTCAAGTGCGGTTGCATTCCACTTCAAGCTGGATCCAAGGCTACCAAATTCAAGTGCGGTTTCATACCACTTCAAGCAGGATGCAAGGCCACCAAATTCAGTGCAGTTTCATACCACTTCAAGCAGGGTCCAAGGCCACCAAATTCAAATTCAGCTTCATACCATTTCATGCAGGGTGAAACCACCATAAAACCACACAAAACATCCAACTCACTGTTCAGTTGACATTCAGTGTGTTCAGTTGATTCACAGCTCAGACAGAGACATGACCTCACACTCACCCATCATGCAGAGGCTGAGCCACACCTAAACTTCCGGTTGTATAACCCCTCCCCCCGGAAAAGGTGTGGCTTTCAGGGTGTGATTGACAGGATAGAGATTCTCGACATTTTTTAAACACTAATAACACTTCTATTTTTAATTGATGGGAATAATTCCCTGCACATGCTCAGCGGAGGGGGGGAGGGACTGAGTAAGATGGCCAAAAATCACAGCCGTAAGTGGTAGCGTTTTATCTAAAATCGATATACAGTGCAAACAGAAAGTAAGTGCATTTGCAGTACTACCTTTTAACTTCAAGCCAAATACCCAAATCGCCATTTGCAGAAAGTAGTTCCTTTCAACTTCATGATACCATTTGCAGTAAGTAGTGCCTTTCAACTTCAAGCCAATGCACCCACACCACCATTTGCAGTAAGTAGTACCTTTTAACTTCAAGCCAAATACCCAAGCCGCCATTTGCAGAAAGTAGTGCCTTTCAAATTCAAACCAAAGCACACAAGCCAACATTTGCAGCAGACTCTGAACTGCTGTAGCCTTGGGAGCAACAGCAGGAGGAGATTAGCAAGAGATAAGACTGATTGGCTCTAGCCCGAGTGGGAGGAGAGAAGTGAGTCAGTGCGGGGAAAACAGTTGAAAACTGAGGAATTTGGTTTGTGAATTGGTAAATCAGGCGATTTATCCGTCAATTTAAGCAAGACTGCTCTTAGGGAGCGGCAGTGAGTGAGTGACCTTGTGAGTGAAGTGCCCTGTAGTAAAGTGTGAGTCTTTGGCTCGAGAGTCTTCGGCGAGGAAGCTGAGGGGAGGAGACTACGCAATACGTTTGAGAGGGAGAGACGAAAGAAGGAGATGTCAGGCAAGCTGATTCAGTGCGATGCTTGCAGTATGTGGGAGGTCAAGGACACCGCTGGTGCCTCTGGCTGCTACAAATGCGAGAAGTGCTTCCAGTTAGAGATTCTGAAGGACCGTGTTGGGGAACTGGAGAAGCAAGTGGATGACCTCCGGTTTGTCCGAGAAACGGAGTCGTTCCTCGACAAGTCCTAGAGTAAGATTGTTACACCTAAGGTACTGGAAGAGAGAAGGTGGGAGACAGTGAGAAAGGGAGGGAAGCATGGAATGCCAACGTCCCCGGGTGTTGTACCTCTTGTGAACAGGTTCACCCACTTAGAAGCTGTCGGGACAGAAGACGTGTTTACACTGAGCGGCGGACTGGCTTGCGATGCGAATAGGGCTGTTGAGCCAAAACCAAAAAGGCCTAAGGCAGGCAACGCCATTGTAGTGGGGGACTCCATTGTGAGAGGTACGGACAGGGGTTTCTGCGGCAACAGACGGGATGCGAGGATGGTGTGCTGCCTTCCTGTTGCCAGGATCCAGGATGTCACGGACAGAGTGCAGAAAACCCTCAAGGGCGAAGGTGAACATCCGGAAGTGGTAGTGCATGTCGGCACAAACGATGTCGGAAAGAAGGGGATGAATATTCTGCAGCGTGACTTTAGAGAGCTCGGAAAAATGCTGAAAAGCAGGACCTCCAGGGTTGTTATCTCCGGTTTGCTTCCAGTTCCTCGTGCTGGCGAGAGCAGGAACAGGGAGATACGGGACCTGAACGTGTGGCTGAGGAACTGGTGCACGGGGCAGGGATTTAGATTCTTAGATCACTGGGATCTGTTTTGGGGTAAGGGGGAACTGTACAAAAGGGACGGATTGCATCTTAACAGGTGTGGGACCAGCATTCTGGCAGGCAGGTTTGCCACTGCTACACGGGTGGTTTTAAACTGAATAAGGGGGGTGGGGTGTCGAATGGGATAGTGGAGGATGGAGTTAAAGGGAAAGGGTTTCTTAAATGTGTGAGCGTAGAGACAGAGGGGTGTAAAATGAGGGTAGAAGCAATAGGTAGCAAGGTGAAAAGTAAAAGTGGCAGGCAGACAAAACCAGGGCAAAAATCAGAAACGGGCCACTTTTCAACATAATTGTATAAGGGGTAAGAGTGTTGTAAAAACAAGCCTGAAGGCTTTGTGTCTCAATGCAAGGAGCATTCGTAATAAGGTGGATGAGTTGAATGTGCAGATAGCTATTAATGACTATGATATAGTTGGGATCACGGAGACATGGCTCCAGGGTGACCAAGGCTGGGAGCTGAACATCCAGGGATATTCAATATTCAGGAGGGATAGAGAGAAAGGAAAAGGAGGTGGGGTAGCGTTGCTGATTAGAGAGGAGATTAACGCAATGGAAAGGAAGGACATTAGTTTGGAGGATGTGGAATCGGTATGGGTAGAGCTGCGAAACACTAAGGGGCATAAAACGCTGGTGGGTGTTGTGTACAGGCCACCTAACAGTAGTAGTGAAGTTGGAGATGGTATCAAACAGGAAATTAGAAATGCGTGCGACAAAGGCAAAACCGTTATAATGGGTGACTTCAATCTACATATAGATTGGGTGAATCAAATTGGCAGGGGTGCTGAGGAAGAGGATTTCTTGGAATGTATGCGGGATAGTTATCTAAATCAACATGTAGAGGAACCAACGAGAGAGCAGGCTATTTTAGACTGGGTATTGAGTAATGAGGAAGGGTTAGTTAGCAGTCTTGTTGTACGTGCCCCCTTGGGCAAGAGTGACCATATTATGGTCGAGTTCTTCATTAGGATGGAGAGTGACATTGTTAATTCAGAAACAATGGTTCTGAACTTAAAGAAAGGTAACTTTGAGGGTATGAGACGTGAATTGGCCAAGATTGACTGGCAATTAATTCTAAAAGGGTTGACGGTGGATATGCAATGGAAGACATTTAAAGACTGCATGGATGAACTACAAAAATTGTTCATCCCAGTTTGGCAAAAGAATAAATCAGGGAAGGTAGTGCATCCGTGGATAACAAGGGAAATCAGGGATAGTATCAAAGCGAAGGATGATGCGTACAAATTAGCCAGAAAAAGCAGCATACCGGAGGACTGGGAGAAATTCAGAGACCAGCAGAGGAGGACAAAGGGCTTAATTAGGAAAGGAAAAATAGATTATGAAAGAAAACTGGCAGGGAACATAAAAACTGACTGCAAATGTTTTTATAGATATGTGAAAAGAAAGAGATTAGTTAAAACAAATGTAGGTCCCTTGCAGTCAGAAACAGGTGAGTTGATCATGGGGAACAAGGATATGGCGGACCAATTGAATAACTACTTTGGTTCCGTCTTCACTAAGGAAGACATAAATAATCTGCCGGAAATAGCAGGGGACCGCGGGTCAAAGGAGTTGGAGGAATTGAGTGAAATCCAGGTTAGCCGGGAAGTGGTGTTGGGTAAATTGAATGGATTAAAGGCCGATAAATCCCCAGGGCCAGATAGGCTGCATCCCAGAGTACTTAAGGAAGTAGCTCCAGAAATAGTGGATGCATTAGTAATAATCTTTCAAAACTCTTTAGATTCTGGAGTAGTTCCTGAGGATTGGCGGGTAGCAAACGTAACCCCACTTTTTAAGAAGGGAGGGAGAGAGAAAACGGGGAATTACAGACCAGTTAGTCTAACATCGGTAGTGGGGAAACTGCTAGAGTCAGTTATTAAAGATGGGATAGCAGCACATTTGGAAAGTGGTGAAATCATTGGACAAAGTCAGCATGGATTTACAAAAGGTAAATCATGTCTGACGAATCTTATAGAATTTTTCGAGGATGTAACTAGTAGCGTGGATAGGGGAGAACCAGTGGATGTGGTGTATCTGGACTTCCAGAAGGCTTTCGACAAGGTCCCACATAAGAGATTAGTATACAAACTTAAAGCACACGGCATTGGGGGTTCAGTATTGATGTGGATAGAGAACTGGCTGGCAAACAGGAAGCAAAGAGTAGGAGTAAACGGGTCCTTTTCACAATGGCAGGCAGTGACTAGTGGGGTACCGCAAGGCTCAGTGCTGGGACCCCAGCTATTTACAATATATATTAATGATCTGGATGAGGGAATTGAAGGCAATATCTCCAAGTTTGCGGATGACACTAAGCTGGGGGGCAGTGTTAGCTGTGAGGAGGATGCTAGGAGACTGCAAGGTGACTTGGATAGGCTGGGTGAGTGGGCAAATGTTTGGCAGATGCAGTATAATGTGGATAAATGTGAGGTTATCCATTTTGGTGGCAAAAACAGGAAAGCAGACTATTATCTAAATGGTGGCCGACTAGGAAAAGGGGAGATGCAGCGAGACCTGGGTGTCATGGTACACCAGTCATTGAAAGTAGGCATGCAGGTGCAGCAGGCAGTGAAGAAAGCGAATGGTATGTTAGCTTTCATAGCAAAAGGATTTGAGTATAGGAGCAGGGAGGTTCTACTGCAGTTGTACAGGGTCTTGGTGAGACCCCACCTGGAGTATTGCGTACAGTTTTGGTCTCCAAATCTGAGGAAGGACATTATTGCCATAGAGGGAGTGCAGAGAAGGTTCACCAGACTGATTCCTGGGATGTCAGGACTGTCTTATCAAGAAAGACTGGATAGACTTGGTTTATACTCTCTAGAATTTAGGAGATTGAGAGGGGATCTTATAGAAACTTACACAATTCTTAAGGGATTGGACAGGCTAGATGCAGGAAGATTGCTCCCGATGTTGGGGACG